>NC_039478.1:20093373-20393373 GCF_003590095.1 Trichoplusia ni
AACTTCGATCATTAACTTGGTTTATAGCTCTAAGCCCAACTCGACGGCGAGGGAGCGACAGGATTAGAAGAAGGAAATACCAAATTTGTCGTTAGTGTAAGTAATGTGAAGGATGAAATTAAAGTGAAAGAGATTTTCGTAAAATGAATAGGAATCTTTAAACGCAACCCGACAGTAAAATCAAATGCTTTTAAAAATCAATTTTTAGTTAATGGAGATGTCAAGTTAAAGATATAAGACGGATATACACGGTGATTTTTTAGTCGTCTTACAAAAGCAGCCCAGTTCATGTATCCGACGTAAAATACCCCTAGGCGCTACTTTTTTTTATCATCAACTGAAATATTAGGTACGAAGAAAAATGAAACAAGAGAAATCTGAAACATACTCTTAAAAATGATAAAAACGCCGCCGCCCGCGCCCCTCACCATAGTTACAAGGCTCGGACCGCGCTCGCAACAGAGCTGTTTCAAAAAAACTACGAATTGCATCATAATTTTGAATAAAAATTGCATTTTAAATTTATTTAAATCTCATAAATACCTATTTTTTCATCATGAACGTGTTCTAGTCATTGGATACATGAACTGGGCTGCTTTTGTAAGACGACTAAAAATCACGGTGTATAAAAGAATAAAGAGAAAACAGAATTAGATTTAATGTGATTCTCAACGTTGCTTGTTTTACAGGAGTTTGTCCGTACCTTCACCATACTATAGACGTTTCATTCGCTTCGTAAGTGTCATTTTTTCCCTTGTTCATTCCAACATTTGACATATTATTATCTGTAACTACCATATATATCGATCTATATCGTTACTAGCTGTCAAAGCAAGCGTTGTTTTACTATAGTGCAAAAAATATATATACAGGAATGATAAAAAAATACTCTTATGGGTATGAAAAATAGATATTATCGTCGTTCTCAGATCTACTGAATATGTACACAACATGTCATAGGAATCGGTCGAGCCATTTCAGAGGAGTCCAATTACAATAACGTACACCGCGATACGAGAATTTTATATATTTCATACCCAATTAAATGATAAGTAATTTTCTATACATTTAGCTTGTCTCAGATCAGAATTCATGTAAAGCTTTATATGTGGTTCGTGTTGCGTGTATCGTATGTGTTATTTATTTTATGTCCACATCCCTCCCCCCTCCCCGGGGATGGCAAAGAATTTATCTGGCTACCTCCAGCCTTTATGACTGTTTTACGACTAAGACCTTTCGTATTTCCTATCCATCGGTAGTATAGTATTAGTGTAGTGGTCTTGGTTAGCTTTAGCGTATAAGAATGGAGGCATTTCTATTACGGATTATAGTGTTTTTTATAGTAGACTAGCTGTTGCCCGCGACTTCGTCCGCGTGGTTAGAAGATATAAGTTATAATTTATACCTGCCTTCTATCTATCTTGTAGGATTCAGTCAGCGTTTGTAATGTAAGCGCAAAAAATGTGTTTTTTTACGACCTCACATTAGAAACCTCAAAAATTGTAGCCTATGTGTTATTTTGATGTATAAGCTATATTGTAGTAAAGTTTCATTCAAATCCATTCAGTAGTTTTAACGTGAAAGAGTAACAAACATCCATACATCCATACTTGCAAAGTTTCGCCTTTATAATAGTAGTAGGATCTCATTTTTTACTTCAATTTTGAGGCACTTCCCTATAAGCTAGTTGGCTGAAATTTTTAGGGTAGCTTCAAACCCGATGGCAATGTAATTTACAACTATAAAAACGGCTGGACCGATTTTGTTAAAAATTGAATAGACATAAAAACGTGGGTTTTTAAATATTCTAAATCTATTACTTTTTATGTCATACCTACTTATAATTTAAGTTCTATTAGTATGAGAATGACATACGATGGAAAACATGGCAGGCTAGATGGGCTTTTTGTCCAACTTTAAGACTCGACTAAACGTTAACGTATAAAATGTCCATTTTTTTTTTTATCAAGAATTAATAACACATAGTTTTGCTTTATTATGTTAGTGTAAAACTGGTATTACATCTATAATTCCAACTTATATGTATGTAAGCAGCTCCTCGTTTAGCACGAGCTTAATTTAAACTCTATTCATAAAATCTTCATTTTCTTGCATAGTTGTATTATAAATTTAAATTTAAAACGGAAAGTATGATATATTTCTTCCAACACTCCTACTCTGAAACAGTATTTTTTCCTAAGATTTAAGACTTGCTCTTAATTCTCTGAAGCGACGACAATTTAGTTCGTTCTTAATGGCACCCTTTCACAGAACTATTTGTTTTAATAATTAAGAACGGTTTAATTAATAGAAGCTGTTGCTGACTTTTAAAGTATCGTTAGAAGCATTAAGTAGTCCAGTATAAACTTTGAAGCTGTCAGCGGCTTTATCATCTTGGTAGGTAAATCTTATAGTATCCTTTAGCTGGGTGGTATGTTCTTCTCAAACAAAAATAATTGCACTGGTATATATTTCTATTTGATTTTTTGTAACCCAGGCTTCTTTACCATGCTTACTGCTAAAATGCGCTTTTAACGCTTAAGGAGAGAGTTATGGAAAAATAACCCGATATGTCTGACCTACGACAGACTGGCGTGTTGGTCGTGTTGACTGGTAATGGATTCCCTTCCCAGCCAAGAAAAAAAAATTGTGTTCTGAGCAGGATCATTTGTTTCATATCTGAATTAAAAAGTTCATGTTGAAATTTTTAAAAACATAATTGTGTTTAGGTTAACTAACTTTTCTAGAACATATGGATGTTATTATTGTTGTTGCCGAAGCTCGGTGACTAATATTTTTAATATTTTAACTCTAAGTGTCAATGGTTGATTCCCCAAAGAGGTTAGGGCGACAGTTTCGTGACCTTTTTTATCAAATTGACAAGTCTCTTGAGACTAGTACAACTCATAAAAGGCGAGGCAAATGTCATATGATGATAAGCCTGCATTAATTTATTAATGTCTATTAAAGACATTTATTTATATTTAGTTGTTACTGTGTTTTGGCAAAAACTGAATATTCTAAAAATTATTAAAATCGTTGTGAATTGTAGAGTAATTAATTAAAAGTCCTTAGGTAGTCTTTTTTTTGTTTTAGCTAAGCGGAATACTTTAACATTTAACTTTATTATTTCTAAAGAGTGTTGTATTTCTCCACAAATTCATGGCATATTTATTAATCTACCTAACGTGTCTATCTATTGTTTAAAAATTAGATCTACCATAGACTTACCTAATGCCTAATGTTGATACTAACAGAATCGATTTCTGTTTCAATCGAATGATATAGTGTGTTCTTTGAAACCCGACACTAGCGCCAACTCGTACCGCGGCAGCAGTTGAAACAACAGCAGCTAGGGATGCTTAGAACCATGTATCGCTACTCGCCTTTAGTTCGATTAATAGTACTAAGTCTGGACCAAATAAAATTTGAATCAAATCAAAAACAAAACTCGACTGTGTCGATATCTTCGACCCTACTGGTCTAAACTAAAGTAATATTAAAGTATACACTTATAACATTTGGAAGAATTATTCTTGAATCTTTGCGGTAACCAGTCGTTGTATAAAGGATTGCAACGCATTGCCATACACCGACAGAAAAGCGCGGATGACGTAGAACGGTGGTTCAGGTTTAGTCAGTAAGAGTCTGACACTCCCCTTTCCCTCCACCGAGAAAACCGGTGTCCATGTGGATTTCCCCGCTTTACTAAAAAAGATTAACCAGTCATAAAATAAAGAAAACAAAATTTCTTTTCACTCCATCGATCATGCGAATACGTCTAATTAGGAATCCG
The DNA here is from genome assembly GCF_003590095.1 of Trichoplusia ni. Lineage (NCBI taxonomy): Eukaryota > Metazoa > Arthropoda > Insecta > Lepidoptera > Noctuidae > Trichoplusia > Trichoplusia ni. The sequence goes on from NC_039478.1 coordinate 20,097,170, forward strand.
TCTGACTCACAAATGGGAACGCAATTACAAAAACAACTCTTGTCTAATTAACGAAATACCAATTTGCGACAGAAAAATATGTTTTTGTAATACTTGGAAAAGGACTTGCGGTGAGTTAAGCGCCCACGCAAACAATAAAATTCGATTGAAGGTAAATGAAGAATTGTTTTGATAGGGTACGTGGTGTACTGCCCACGCACGAAGGTATTGCGTTTTGAGGAGTCAGATGTATTTAAAGGGGTGAAAAATAATGACAATTGGAAAATTAAGTTGATGGCTGAAGATATGCTGAACCAAGACAAGTGGACTTTGAGGGATGGAGTCTAATGAAGGAAAAACTTAACTTCAGAGAATTTGTCTCTTAGTTATATTTTCAGTTATTAAGCATTATGGCTTTAACAAAACATACAGTCGATTCTAACATCTTTAATTGAAATTGAACACAAATGGTCGAATCTATACTAATATATAAAGCTGAAAAGTTTGTTTGTTTGTTTGTTTAAACGCGCTAATCTCAGGAACTACTGGTCCAAATTGAAAAATTCTTTTTGTGTTGAATAGACCATTAATCGAGGAAGGCTTTAGGCTATAAACCATCACTCTGTGACTAATAGGAGCGAAGATACAATGGAAAATGTGAAAAAATCAAGGCAGGTGTAAATCATAACATATTTTCTACCCACGGGGACGAAGTCGCGGGCAACAGCTAGTGATGAATAAAAGATTAATGAAACTTTCATCCTGATAGTCCCACAAATTAAAGGTTATAATAAATAGACCTGTTAAAAAGAATACGATGCACGAAGATGAAGGATTCTCCATTGTTGACGAAACAATGTTTACAAAGATGGATGAAATAAAAATAAAACTTCTAATACCATGTTCCATAAAAACTTCTCATTCAAACTGTCAAGAACCAAAGTCACTGGAAATACCTCGACCATCGATAAACTGCAATTCCCGCTAACGACTTGCTAACTTGTCCATTGAAAACTTTGTAGTGGCAGCGATTACGACGAGCTATTGCCGGTCATCAATGGAGGGTGAAAAAGCCTAGGAGAAACCCATAAGAGTATAATATAAGTTGTAAAAAGATCGGCGAAGCGATGAAGCAGTCAAAAAGGGCTTAAATAATAAAATACACCGTTGACAAATGTATCCTTTTTCAATTTACTTAATAACCTTGCTGATATGTTAAAATCTTATCAAATAGTATATAATTATGCAGAATCATAAAGATCTTTAATTACTGACTCGAATAAAAAAATCCATATTCAACCTATTTTTTCCGCCCTACCTCAGCTTTCGCGGTCAAGGAAGAAGCATCATTCAAAAAAGTCATCAAATCGAATCGCTAAAACGTCAAACGTATTGACGTGAAATCTGACGCAACCACCGCGCCCTCTGTGCGGAGTGTCACTGAAGGCTATATATAGAACACAAACATTAGTCTTCGCGGAACATAACCTTGGATGAGGAAACGAAATTGAATGTTCTAATTTAATCGGTTGGTGTCGTAGCATCATGGCTACGAAGTTTCTGTTGACCTGGTTTTTGAAGATATTATGGTATATAGACTTCTTGCAATTTCCCATATACCCTTTTCAGAATTGCTGTCGTTAAAAAAGTAATTAACTACATTTTTCAAACTTAACAGTCAGAACTGACCTCTGCCACTAAACATGTCTAACATTGCCGACGAAACCTCTGTTTGAACCCTTGTCAGCCATATATCTCGAGTCTAGATTATAGCGTTAAACTTATATTTTTTAATTTGAGTCTTCAACTCTAAATTCTATGACCTAATATGCAAAGTGCAAAGTTTAATAAAATCATTAAAAGTGGAGAAAAAATAACAAAAAAGTTAAATTCATATTTATCTTGGTTTAAAATGCAGAACCTCAGACCATCCCTGTTAATATCCGTAGCATCCCGGCAACTGTAGCACTAACATTCGTAGCATCAAATTTCGTAGCACCGAGCTACGCATCAATCCGTTCAAAACACGTGTTACAGAGACTACACAATATCTGACGTAGCCTGAACAGAACAAACATTTGTAGACCGGTGTTTGTTTTAACTGTGAATGCGTGTAATTTGTGTTAGTAGCTCGCCGCAGAGGGAATTCTACAGTACTTGAACGTGATGTTTCTATTTGACGTTGGCAGGTGTTTTAGTACACCTACGCGTCAAACGTCCGGCAAAAGATAGGTAGTAAGTGACGACGTGTTAGATAAGGTTTGATAGATTTTGCTGTACCGTTGATAGAGATGGTTGCTGTAAAAAATGCATAACTTTAGAAAAAAAAAAATTGCTACAAAGAAAGAAAAAAACATTTATTTGTTAAAATGTAATAGTTACAATAGGTGTTTTATGGTTAGTAGAGTATCATACATTCTACCGAATCGGTGTACAAATATTAACTTATTATCTAGGTACTTATAATAATTATTATAATTATACTGCACTATATCTACTATACAACAATGTTCTTGTCATCAAGAAATTCCTTAGTACAATAGTAGCATTTCTTTAAAAGAAAATCAAATAATTTCTTTCTGAAAGCATTTATATTAAGATCCTTTAGATCATTTGGTAACTTATTATAGATTCTGATAGCCATATAGAATGAATTTTTATTATATAATGTTGTACCTTGGCTTGGTACAGATAATTTATTAGGGAATCTACTATTTCTATTTGTTACACTAATATTCCTAATAAAGAGGTCGGGATTTTTGTAGACAAACATGGAAATTTCGTATATATAGAGACAGGGCAATGGCAGGATACGGTGTTTTTTAAATAAGGGTAAGCAGCTGTCTAGGTAGTCAGCACCACATATTGCACGTAGACACTTTTTCTGTGCTCTGAACGCTCGGATTAAATCGACTGAGTTTCCCCATATAACTATTCCGTACCGTAAGACTGAGGAAACGTAACCGTGGTACGCGCATAGAGTAGCATTGAGAGTAGCTACTTGCCTAAGTCTATTTAGAACATATACATAGCTATCTAGTTTAGAGCACAGTACAATCTGACTGACAATTTCGTACACGTTATTAAAAATAACTTTTTAGCAGACCGCTAAATAACTTTTTTTTTTAAGCCGTTACTCATACCTTTCAAGGAATGTGGAATTATTGTATTACTGCTCAATAATTTAATTCTAAATGAGCTTACGAGTTATTCACAACAGACTGAATATAAAATAAGAACTTCGTACAAACAATAGACAAACGACAGAATTCAAATCCAAGGCCTGACGGGGTTTCACAATGTAGACCAACTACCAGCATTACCTCCTAAAATAAGACTAGTGTAGAAACGGATGATTGTGGAAGCGAGAGAGCGCTATACAAGGAGTAGAGCGGCATCTCTCTTCAGCAATAGCAACAGTGCTGCTTTAAGAGGTAGTGTTGGCCCTCAGGACAATAAAGGCGAAGCTTGAATAAAGGCCGTAACGGTCAGTCCATAAATCATGGCATTTATACAAAGGGTCAGAGAAATCCAACGTTTGTAGAACCAACACTTGTTTGTTTAATTAAATATTATATTGATGAAGGTCTAATTAAGGTAGAGGGGCCGAGACGATTTCAAACTTGATTGTTTTAAATGTTGTATGTTTGTTGTGTGGTCCTTACAAATAGTGTTATAACAAAACGAGCCATAAAAAATATGAATATTGGTCTAGTGAGTGCGAGTCGGACTCGTGACACTTAGGGCTCCCTAATACACGCGAAAAAAAGTAAAATTTGTTAATCACTCCTCAAAATAATGTACCAACCGTTGCTTAATTTCCTTTTTTTTTTTTTTTAGGTAAGCCAGTATCATTTGCGCACTTTTTTCAGTGTCCTATTTTGATTATTCTAAGACACTACCCACAAACGATGGATGAAAACCAACCACAGCAAGCTAGCGTAGTGATCAAGGCTCAAACCTGTCCTATATGGAAAGAGGCCTGAGCCCAGACATGGGACTATTCAAACAAATTCAAGCGTATTACGTTCAAGTGCACCAAATATTTCTATGAAGAGCACAAAAAAGATAATTGTAGAGCAGGTCACTGGTCAGAATATGATTACGCAACTCCTCGTACATCTAAGCGGTGCAGCAAGCCTCCGTGTTGTAAACTAGGCCGAACTCGCTGAGAGCTTCGGAATACTCAACGTATTTATATTGTGCTCAGCAAATTGTTTCAGAGTTCACCTCTGCTTCATATAGAACTAGTTAACTCCTGATTTATAAGATGCATTTATTAACTGGTTTGTAAAATAGGACTGTTGAGAGTTGAGACTGATTTTTTTTTAAAAGGTATTTCTAGATGATAAAAATTAACCCTATTATTCAGGCTCTGCCTATCCACCTGGCCGTTTTTCATCAAGCCGTATCTCAATAGCTACGATAGCGATGATTTTTTACGGAAGACGTAGTCTAGGTGCCAGCATGACAACTTATTATTACTAGCCTGGAATGTCCCACTGCTGGGCAAATGCCCCCCACTCTTATTCCAATTGTCTCTCTCATGAGCTGCAAGTGACCAGTTCGGTAAGAAGGAATCCAAGTCATCCCGCCATCTAAGTCTGAGTCTGCCTCGCTGACGTCGGTCATATTAGAAATAAAATAAACGAAGTAGCTCGACGAAACAGCTCTGATGAACTTTAAGGTAGGTATGTACCTAAATATTAACTTACAATCAGCACTTGTAACCAAGTACAAAATTTCGTAATAACATAAAAGCTTGATGATATTTATCGACGCATAACTCATAATGAACGACGCAACTTAGTTGAAATGAGATAAGTTCAAAGGTTCCTATTTATAACTACCCTCAGCTGGGGTGCCTATTATAATGCACTTTGTTCACCACTGTCCATGCGTGCTCATTAGTGATTTACGTAATGTTGCGGCTCTGGGGTATACCATCACCTATTCTCTATTATCTATAGTAAAAAGAAACGGTGTTAGTCGGTAATGGAACTGGCTAGTATTGGCGGGTATGGTCTCATAATTTTTAATACAGATTTTTTTTTCCTGATACGCTCATAGCACGGTCATGGTATAGAACGGTGTGGTATTCGGACTCTTTAAATGTAATTTTCTGATGGTTGTGAAAGCGTGACAGCGCTATACACAGCGTAGAGCGGCATCCCTCTTCCACTCAAACAATAATATTACTCTATGACATGTTGGTAGGCCCCCAGTTTCTGGACGTAGCAAATAACAATAGTACTTTGTTGTTCCCGTACGGTTCACATTTGTTTATCTAAGTTTTACTAGATTAGTATTTGCGTAGTGAATCGAAAGCAATGTTAAATAGGTATGAAAAGTGATTTAAGTGTTTTCACGAACATACCAGTTTACGTGATCCTTAAAGTTCATATAGATTATTATAAATTAGAATTCAATCTTTCCGTCTTTACTGTAGATTTCCGTTCTTTTTCCATTTTCTATTTCTCTCTTGGTAGTAAAAAGCTATTTATATTTTATTATTAAGAGCTAACACAAAAAGGAAAAATCTATTTGCTCGTGCTTTCTTACAAACTAATTCTAGAAAAGTATGTTTTACCTTTAGGCACTTATCTATACTTACTAATATATAAAGCTGAAGAGTTTGTTTGTTTGTTTAAACGCGCTAATCTCAGGAACTACTGGTCCAAATTGAAAAAATATTTTTGTGTTGAATAGACCATTCATCGAGGAAGGCTTTAGGCTATAAACCATCACGCTGCGACTAATAGGAGCGAACATACTAAGGAAAATGTGAAAAAATAGGGCAGGTATAAATCATAATTTATATCTTCTACCCACGGGGACGAAGTCGCGGCCAACAGCTAGTTTATTCATATTATTGTAGGTAACCTAACCTTCCTGTTACTAAGTTCATCAAGCTGAATACAATGGTAATTAATAGACACGTATCTTCAAAAAACTTATCCAAATTAAAATATGTTCGTTTCTTCATTTGTCAGCCATCTGAAATATGAGCCCAAGCAACAGAGGCAAGTGCTCGTAAACCGCGACTTTTACACCGCTTTAGATTTATTTGACGTAAATAAGTATGAATAAAGTTGCTATGTAATCAATTGCCTAGTAAATAACCTTTTACGAGCGCCTTCCGTAGCGAGGCTTTTTGTATAAGAATAGGTTTATGCCTTATTGTGTACAAAGGCAGACAATTTGAATATAATGGGCCAAGAAAAGTGCCCGGAAAAGTACTCACGTGAAAATTCTATGCAGGAGAAATATTGTATATACGTTTTGTGATTTCATGAAAAGGTAACTTTATGGCAGTAATTTTAATAACGGTTTTTTAAATTGATTTTTTGCTTGACTTGCGAGCTGTTTACTTACCTTTTCACAAATATTTAAAACACAAGCTCAAAGTCATCAAGACTAAGAATAAGATTCGTGGATAATAAAAATTTTTGTACTACGCTGATATCGAACCGGCGACACGTCGTACACTGCAGTACGCTATCCGTCAGTCAAATCAGTCTCATATATGTTGACTGAAATAGTTGTATCATTTTCCGACTCACATAAAAACCAATAAAAGACTCCGCGTCTTTTATGTGAACCAACAATTAAATGGGAATTAATTTAACTAGCCAGAGAAAATATAAACGCAGAAGGACTCTAAGACCTATTTCCTTTGAAGTATTGCTACAAAAAATCCACGTTTTCACTTTTCCTCGTCCTATCGTAAAATGTGATATTAAACTTTAACGTTTACGCGTGTCTTAGCATTCTTATCACTTGCTTGGGCTATAAAAGGTTACCACTGTCCAGGGATCCTACTGAAGTAGGACAGCAGCATTGTGGAAGCGAGACAACGCTCTACATAATAACATTTTTTGACAACTTTCACGCAAAGTCATCTAGTTAAGTGTCAAACCAAGCAAATTAGACCACTGATAAGTAGGTAAAATAACATATTCAATGTTAATAAATAACATATAGAAAAAATACACCTAAACGTGTAACAAATGCGTGTCAATTAAACAAACATTAATCCTGGATGGGAATCAAACCCACGACATAGCAATCAGGGCATCTAACCACTAGTTAATCACGAAATCAAATCAAAAAAGAAAAAAACAATATAAAATCATTTAGAAAAAAAATTTACCAACGTTTTCCATTCCAACGTCTTCAAGCGTTAAAAAGTAAACACTGAAGCTACATAACAACCTTAATTTATTCATATTAATAGCTTAAGTTTCTAGGAACCGGGGTGTACCGCAACCTCATTAAGTGAGGCTCTTGTAGTCGTGGGACAGAGATGGCGCTCTACGCCGGGTAGCTTGCCATCTCCCTTCCTCTACAGTAATAGTTAAGAGGCGATGGTCCCCAGTCTTCTCTCTGTCCGCTTACAGTATTAATTAAACGACATTTCCAAGTTTCGTGTTTCAGTTTTCGGTCCTTTGTTATACCCAAAAGTCTTTAGTAATAAAGTTTTAGTTTGGCATAAGTTTGATATGAAAAATCCTATATCTATCAAAATAAATCAAATCGTCTCCTTTCTATTAGTAACTTAAACCTCTATTAAATTGACGAATTATTAAATTTAAAATTTTGCTCTTTTTTTTCTCGCTAATATTTCTTTGAACTCGGCTAAACCAAAATCACTTACCTACAGAAAAATAATCCTTTTTACTTCGGTCATTTTGACCTCCAATTTAGCTTGACTTATTCATACCCAACGAATAATGCTTACCTACGAGTACCTTTAGATGTAATTACTTTTTATAATTAAACTCGCCTCCAACTGAAATATTAATTTAATGGTCGCTAGAGGGCTATTGTTTCTAGTTCTTTGTAATGAAAACGACTAGATTTTGTTGTATCAGGTCCCTGTTGGCACGCTATTTGAATACTTAACCTAGTTTTAAAACTCAATTTTGAATGTGATTAATGTTTTACTCAGGATGCTGCTTAGTTTAATATTGTAGAGTAGGATCTTAAAGCTTAACATTGGGACCCAAATATATAATAGACTAGCTGTTGCCCGCAACTTCGTCCGCGTGGTTAGAAGATATAACTTATGATTTATACCTACCCACATGATTTATACTTGTCCACATTTTCCATTGTATCTTCGCTCCTATTAGTCGCAGCGTGATGGTTTATAGCCTCAAACCTTCGTCGATGAATTCCTCGAAGAATTTTTCAATTTGAACCAGTAGTTCCTGAGATTAGCGCGTTCAAACAAACAAACAAACAAACAAACGAACTCTTCAGCTTTATATATTAGTATAGATATAGATTAAAATGGAACAGTATGGTTACGTGATCGTAAAATTTATCGTGTGTGCGCCAAGGACCAAAAGATCGATGGTATATTATTACGAAAAATAGCTATGATAGTTAGTGATAACTATGGTGGTTATAGATAATTTCTTGATTTAACAATTAGAAGGTGGTCTGCATTGATCACCTTCATTAGCAATAAATTCAAGCGGGGAGTAGGTACCTCGGTACCAACGTGTTTTCTTTTAATATTAAGCGTACGTGCCGCTCCATTCTAATTCTAAGATACCAGTTTTTTAAGGAAATATCTTGAGGAAACCTGGATTTCGAATTGTGATTTTGAACATTAATAAAAACGACTCCCGCAGTAAGGAATTTAATCCTTGTGTCGCGGGTGGGTTTACAAACATACAACTCACATGCACAAAGACACCCAAACTCAGAACAAGCATTAAATTTGTTGGGCATGCAAATACTTGTCCTACGCGGGGATCGAACCAGCGACACGTCGCGCACAGTGGATTTGGCGTGATGACCTCAACCACAGAACCACTTGGCTATCCGTGCAGTCGATAACTAATTAGTTATTACATTCAAAGCGGTCGAAAAAATTATAGGTACGGTATTCTACAAAAAGTTGTTGGGTTATCAAAACATTACTAATAAAATACTTTACCGTTTTCCGTTTTGCCGTATGACGTCATTCAAAATAATAGGTTATCCGCAGCACATGGAAATATCAGAACAAATGGCACATAAAACAGAAGCGCACTTTTATTTTATTATTATCTCATTGTTGGTTGTATAGTAAAACTTTACTGGCTTCCTCGTGCCTCAAGTAAAATGCTAAGCAAAAATGCAAATTAAGGTCGATTGAGATTTTTGCGTTGGAACAAATCCTTGCTCTGGTCCAGTGCAGTGGCTTGTCTTGCATTTTCGTGTGAAAAAGAAGTACTGAATAAGATTGATTTATAAATAGTCAAACAAAGCAGATAAATCGAATTAAGGTTCTGAAGAGGGACCTCATCATGACACTTTTATAAAATAAAGCTGACCAAACAAAATGGATTGAAGCATGTTAAAGTGATATAATTATATTATACCTACTCAACGTGAAACTTTTTTTTATTTCGACAAAAATACGTGTCCCATTACATTCATAATCAACGTCGATTATTTCTCTAAAAATGGGATGGACAAGAAGAATCTCACAGTTTTCTACTCTCACAATCAGACAGTTTTCTTTGACAAGTCATCAAAGAAAACTGTCTTCACTATACTTTCAGAAAATGACTATCGACGCGTAGGACGACGATAAGGATGCCAACTGACTAGAGGAACTAGACCAGCCACCAGATAGTGAGAAGTTAACTATTCTTTAGAACTACCCTCAACAAGAACACATACCAACCCACACTGCTATAACTTTCATCCAGGATCTTACCGTAGGAAGCTGTTTGTCTCAATTTCCACATTGTTTATTTAAATATTGATATTTATTATCATCATGCTTCAATGATCTAAATGTTCACTTCGTCTTACCGTTGATAATTATTTATTGCATAACAGTTTTCTGACGTGTCTATCTGGATTGCTTGACTAGTTTTGTTCGCAAAGGAGGTACTTCTAGCAAACAGAATTTGCGTAACTAATTGGATATTCGTAGTGAACTAAACATTCGTAGCATACAGGACATACGTAGCACACGGGATATTCGTAGCAAAATGGTTAATCGTAGCAAATTGGACATTCGTAGCAAACTGGATATACCTAGCAAAAAGGTATTCGCAGCGGACTGGCGTTCGTAGCTCGCAGATATTCATATCAAACTGGCTGTTCGCAGCAAAAAGATGATCATCGTTACATCGTGAGTACCACTTGGGATCCTAATATGAAATGTAGCATGACGTAAAACGCACAAGCATCTGTTGTGGGTTTCGTCTTTTTACATACCTACCTCATTTCATGTCAAAACTATTCACTTCTTAGAGCAGTAGGGAGTTCAATAAAAACTACATTACACACTTCCATCGTACATGAAACATAACCCTCGTCCTAACGCATTCGGGTAATACTAAAATTTCTAAACATCCCGGAAACCATTACTGTTTGATTAAGCGCATTAGTTCCAGTCGCTGCATCTAGATGGCGTAGTTAACGGCAGTGTTTTATGTAGATCATTTGAATGCGAATCAATGTTTGTTTATTTGATGGGTTTCCTTGAAAGGAACGGTTGCAAAGGTTCTTCAACCGTTTTCGGCCTTACTTATAATATTACTTTATAGTTTTTGATCTTATCAAACAGTCGAAAAAAGTAATAGTGGCCTTTGTGGTCAATGTGAAACTTTATTATTTTTACTATTTTATTTACTGTTTTTTTTCAAACGCAAAAGTACAAAATTAATTAATTTTGACACTTACATAAAAATGAACACGTAGACTTTTCAAATAGATTAAGGATTGCTATTGAAGGTAATTTCATCTTATGGTTGTTAGGAAATTACATTAATTGTTTCTTTAAAAGAATTCCGTTAATAAGTAAAAATAAAGGCAATAAGACATTCTAGAACATAACCAACAAATTATTTACCTAAACCTCTAGCATGCGGGTGTAGGTAGGTAACTTAGGTAGACGTAAGACAATCATTTGAAAATCCTTTCCTTTGTACTAAATAGCTAATATTATCATTTGTTATAAATGAATTATCACACATTGCTTGGGGACCGTCAAATATCCTGAAGATATTAATAACCTAGCCTTTCTGCAGCAATTTTCGTCGCTATTTCGAACAGGTACATTTTTTCTGGCTAACACAGCAGCTCTTAGAAAACTGGTGAACAGAGGCATAAAACTTGAACGTGAGACCCTCCCTTGGAGACGACGAAAATAATAACGCCATGTAATTAGATGCTATAAAAGTCTGTTTACGAGCGCTTCAGAATAACGCGTTGGTATCACATTCTTAGCCCTCGTAAAGTCGACTCAATTGTTTTTGTTTATGACCCCTGTAATTACTTCAGCTTTTCCGTCATTCTGATGTTTTTAAGTTAAATGTTTAAGGCGGAAGCAAGATTAACATTTTCCGCATTAAAAATAAATTTAGGTAAGTATTTATATAGACGACAAACACAAACGGTAAAGTAGGAATCTTACTCGCAAAATTAAGAGGTTCCATGCAAAAGGTCAGCCATCAAATTTATGACCGTAGGTACTAATAGTTGCTTAACCTCAATTTTTATATTTATCGAAATGGATTTACCGTTAAAATTTCAGCGTTGGGTGGAATACCTAACCAATGTGCTTTTTAACATTGGTGTTAGAAGTAGTCACATTATTGTTTTACTTTTAGCAGTCAAACGATAGCTTGGTCAGCCCTTCAGAAATTCAACATAGATATTCCTCAACGATTTCTTTAGATAATATTTTAGTGCCTGCAGTACAACCTTTGTGATATGCGACCCATATCCAAGCTTTTATGTATTTTTGTTTTACGAGACAAACAGATGTGGATTTACGCTCACTTCTATTATATTAGAATATAAACCATAAATTATAATATACAGCCAGAAATGGAGGCAGATAAGGTCAAAGTTGAAGTCAAGGTGAAAAGGCTTACCAGTTATGAAATTACAATGCTATTACGTTAAATGTGTTTGTGCTGCTGTAGGTTTTTCTATAATATTGCAGGTAAAATAAGTATTATAGGTATTTCCTTATAAATAATAAAATAAACCGATACCACCAGGAAATTTAATCCTCGTGTCGCGGAGGGTTTCACAAACATTCAAGTCACATGCACAAAGACACCCAGACTCGGGACTAGCCTTCAGGAATTTCATCAATCATTTAATGATTAGCGTTCACACAAACGCTAGTCTTACGCAAGAATCGAACTTGCGAAACTTCGCTTATAGTTAGCGCGGTGATCTCAACCACAAGGCTATCCGTGCAATCGAATATGTCTTTTGGTTGTCATACCCACTGGTTTTTCTGGATAAGAGTCAAAAGTTTATAGCAAAATCTAGGCGAACCTTTTCCCAGCCTTGGGTCTATTAAGAAATTATAATTACAGGGAGCTAAAGGACGTTAGATAAAAATGAATTATAAATAAAATAATTTACACAATTTTATTACAAAAAAGAAATATTCACATACATAATTCCAATTATTCAATAATAGTCATATTAACTTTACAATATACTCTATAACTTATAACTAAACATTAGTTCGTAAGGATCAAATTTAGTTATTTTTGTTTGCAACATTATTCTAATATCATTTTTTATCTGTGCATTTTATACATATACCTAGTTACATGCAAATGTGATAACAATTGATATTAAACTATCTTAAATTCTTTCGCTAATGTTGTGGCAACATTTGCAGGTCTTTTACGGTTGATACAATACAATATGTCTAAGAGAAATGAAACTGATTACTGATATCATATGATTCGGTAAGAATAGCCCGCTGTTCAGTTTATTTAACAATCTAACCTCGATTTTCCTTTAAAAAAATCTGGTGTTTATTAGCTATTTTAACCTTACTACATTAAAATCAACTTTATTCCAAAGCAATAAGATGAATTTTCGCTCACTAACTTAACACATAAAAAGTCCTGCAGATGTTGACCACTTGAAAATCATTGTTCTCGTATAAAAATGACAAAATGCTTCCTCTAATATACATTGTGAAATAGAGGCGTTATTACGTACAGTCTATAATTCTATTTTAACATACATATCTTTAATTAACTTCTGTGTACCGTAAAAACTAATAAACAACACTTATCGAATCCCGACCACTTTCGGAGATTCCCGAATAGTTTCGAAGTCGACTCCGAAACTAGTCGGCAATCTCCAGTTTTCGAAATGTCACATTTTGTACAACCCTGATGTTACAATTATGAATAAATTATAAAGTTTACGCTCCAATCATTTCAGCAATACACAAGGATTTATCATTACACTAATCATTAACTATTTTAAGAACATTTTTTATACTTTATATAAATAAAAGGTTTTTTTTTTCTAAACGCCTTGTAACTTGCTTAAGAATTATTTACATAAAAGAAGGCGTTTCAAACTAAAAGTTACAAGTTTATAAATGAGGTTATATAAATTAGTAATTATAATTTCTCAGGCAATAAAAGATTTTATATTAAAATTATAAATAATTGTGAAGGTAGTCTAAAAGTTTAAATAAATGCTCGTCTACTCAATTCGGTTATTTGGAATCCATCCATCATTGTGTCTCTTCCTAGCAACGATTTTGTTTACACCTTCGTAATTTATGTGAAAGTTTTTGTGGATATTTCTTATTAACATGGCGCTAGTGTGCAATCAAGTCTAGGGGCATATTTCGTTTGTAGGTATACCAAATAGATGGTTTACGATCTGTTGTTGTGTTCTACCCACTGGTTTTGATAGCATCCCTAATATATTACAAAATTTGTTTTACATTACAAACATATCCCACAGGTCTTGAAACAATTGGTGGTTCACTCTTACACTAACAATTTTATAGGTAGGTAGTTTTAGTGAGAAATATAGTTTTCCTTTTTTCAGCGAATATAATGTGATGTTAAATACAATAAATATTTACTTATTTGTTGGTTGTTTTATCAATGCTAAATTGAATAAAATGTTTGATTTACGCTATTTTCAAATGGAAAAATATTAATGCAAAATTTGTACCTCAACCTTGTTTATTACAATGGGAAGACTTAGCAAACTTGGCAATGCGAGTGTTAAGTAACGGCTTAATATCTCCATAACCGTTATATTTCGGTACAAAAATATAAAGTTATGACCTGTTAAGCACTCTGGAAATGATCCCAAAGATTGAGTCTAAAAAAATATTCTGTTATAATTACTTGCAGAAATCTGGCATTATTGCTTTAATATTTAAAACTATACGGATGGTTTAAACTCACAAAGTATCTTCTATCTCTTTCATAACCCAATTATCTAAAGGAGTTACAACGATACAATTTATAGAATTAAATTTATAAAGCCCTTTAGAGCATGATATTTACAGTTTTAAAACAATATATTCTTCCATTAAGAACATTATCCATTCGCAATCTCAAATTTCAAATAAAATACAATTAATTATGAAAGTCAATTAACAAAATGAATCAATTTACTGAATAGGAAATAGTTACTGAGATACATACATAGTTTAAAGAGGCCATAGACAATTCAACTCATCTAGAACTCGGCGCCGTGTGTTTGTAGCCCAAGCAAAAGATAAAAAAGAAGAAGAAATGTCAACAGACTATATCTAACTAGCTGTTGCCCGCGACTTCGTCCCCGTGGGTTACTTATATCTTCTAAGTAATAATTTAGGTATACCTGGCCGGTTTTTTTCACATTTTCCATTGTATCTTAGCTCCTATTAGTCGCAGCGTGATGGTTTATAGCCTAAAGCCTTCCTCGATGAATGGTCTATTCAACACAAAAAGAATTTTTCAATTTGGACCAGAAGTTCCTGAGATTAGCGCGTTTAAACAAACAAACAAACAAACTTTTCAGCTTTATATATTAGTATAGATGATTAGTCTAAAGATTCTGCATAAAAAGATGTTTATAATCTATACAGTAACGAAGTGGTATCACCATATTAAAGTTTTCAATAATAAGTAAATTATTGTAATCGCACGCAAACATAACGCCGGCTACACAGATGAGTTGAATTATCTATTCATATTGGCTATATAATTATACGAAGCTTCCTTTTCAAATATTTTGTATGCACAAATACAGTCATATGTAAGCCCAAATAAGAAAATTACATGATTCTTAATCCATGTGGTATTGTATTTCAAAATGAAAACAGTAACATCAAAAGTTTCAGAATAATTGTATTAGTTAACTTTTACAGCATTAGTTAAGTACGAAGAGAAATATTGACGGGCCTGTTGGTCTAGTGGTTAGTGACCCTGACTGCTATACCGGAGGTCGTGGGTTCGATTCCCGCCCAGGACAAATGTTGTGTGATGAGCATGATCATTTTTTCTGGTGTCTGGGTGTAATTTATCTATAATATGTATGTATTTAGAAATATATAAGTAAGTTTATCAGTTGTCTGGTTACCATAACACAAGCTCTGCTTAGCTTGGGATCAGATAACCGTGTGTGAGTTGTCCCAGAATATATATTATTATATAACAACGATTTATTTTGCCACATCACTATACATAATTTTGTCTTCGTGTTCGTATAACTTTTTTCTACACTCATACACGGCTATCTAGGAGCTCGTGGCTAAGCTATAACCGCATAAGTGATTGTGATCGTGTTGCCCAGGTAACTGGGTTAAAGAGGTCAGATAGGCAGTCGCTCCTTGTAAAACACAGGTACTTAGCTGAAACCGGTTGGACTGGTAGCCGACCCCAACATAGTTGGGAAAAGGCTAGGCCAATGATATACGGCTATCTAGGCCCTAATATAAGCAAATCTTTTTGATAATCAGACATTAATAAATCAAAACATATTAAATCAGACACAACAAAAAATTATGCAAATCGCAAAAATATTAATCCTGTTTCGGATTCGAACGCACAATCTCAGGTTTAGAATTCATGGTCACTTACACAAAATCAACAAGACAGGGTCCCAATTCTGCTATTTACAACGGTCGATGACTGAATTAAAATTTGCTTAAAATGATACTTTTCGTATTTTCTTTAGCATTATTCCTACACAATAATTGGAAATTCAGTACGGGGCGGAACACTCAAGGTCAATACAATGAATTTGCTATTATTATGTTGGCAAAATGCTTTAGAGAATAGGAATAATTTCAAATTTAATCCAATTAACATTCATTCATCGGTCATTTTAATAGCAGAATCGGGGCCCAGGTCAAATGTGTGCGGAGATACAGCAAAATTAGAGCTGTTGTTGCTCTTACAAAGTAGGAAGTATCATTACAGTTTTCTCATGCATATTTCTATGTATAAGGCTGCTGGGTTTCAATTAATTAAAAACAATGAGTTCTGCTTAATGAGTAGACGTTAAAAACTAAGAAAAATTAGTCCAAGCAAGGGAAATATGCATGAGTATATATATCTATTCATGTACTAGTACTACACATTCTCTCTCTTTACATACATGTTAGAAAGAGGCAAATTTATTACAATGGTAGGAAGACTCAACTATTAAAATCAAAGCAACATACTTAAATAAATGGAATGACTATATTGTGATTAAAAATACACATATGCTTGAAATACATACCACATGGACTTAGATCGCACGTATAGCTGAAATCTTAGATAAAATGATATAACAAGGATATTTGATATTTTAATCTTATGATAAAAATGTATATCATTTTACCTACATATATTAGCCAAAGACTCGAGTTGTACACTTGTGAAATTTATACATATATACCTATAAATACATATATTAAGATCTTAAATACATATAACATACACAAATATGCAAAGCACTCGACAATTTATCGTGTATTTACATTTAAATATATTAAAACACATATTTTAATATAATTTTTCCCTTGGCAACACTCACTTCAAAACCTCAAGTGTTACCAACAAGAATAATTTAGCTCCATTTTTATGGCAACACTGTGAGTATTGTTGAGTGTTGCCAGTTCTAATATTAAATTACACATGACGTCAAGCAAACTCGAGTCGTTAACGCTAGTTCTTTATCACTATTTGTTTAGCCACCGATTCTCACACAATATATTAACATTCTCCATTCATATTGGAAGAATAATTTGGCAGAAGGAGTTCTGTCATGCTAGCGAATAAATAAAATCAGTCGTTGGATCTAAATGGAGTCACTTTAGCCTTTATGTACTTAATGTTAAGGCTCATTTAGGCATGGCGCGAAATATCGTCAAAGTCGCGGTAGATTGTTGCTGCAAGGTAGATTTGACTGCATTTGAATAGAAACCCTTGAAATTATGTAAATGACATTACTTTGATTTTGATTTTTCATGATGATTCCTATCGAACAAAGACATGGCATAGAGCTTATATCTCCATATATTGGAGTTCCTTCTGCCGATTCTTATTCACAAGAATAACATTTCGGAACACGTTTCAGAAAGACCAGAAAAAGGTCTACTTTTAATATATATTTTTTTACATTCTAGTGTTTTCTATTGACGTTTACCATTGCAGCAGTTACTTGGCTAGGGAGCAGTACATTTGAGGGATTCGTCATCATTAATGATAAGAAAAATACAACTTGTGTACAGGCAACAAGCAGGGCATGTCCCTAATGTATTGCAACATGATGATATTTACCGCTTCATCTAAATGAGCCTTTACTGTCAAAAGGAACGATTAAATAGTAATGAAAGGTGACCTTGAGATGATGTAACATTTGGAGTGACGTCACTGGTTTGTAGTGTTAACATCGATTAAGAGGTCGTCAAATATTGACTGTTAATGACTTAGTCGATTAGGGGAAAGGTAACAATTACTTTTTACATTTTCAGGTATTTACATAGGCACTTTATGCGTACACGAGGGAAGGTATTATGTAAAATGCCCGACGATTTTATTTATTCAACGGCTTCACTTTATTCAACAAAATGTTGGCTACATCGTGTCATGGCGTCTTTGAGAATAAAATCGTCGGGTATTGGAGATTTGCCTTTCCTCGTGTATAGACGGCTTTCGGTATAATAGAAAAATATATCTACTAGCTCAATACATTCACATATTTCTGCAGCACTGACAATACCATCCACCTTGGCCAAGTGACTTTACAATAATTTCTTAAAGCAGGAATTTACTCATCGTGGAAGCGAGATGGCGCTATACACTAAACATTTGCGTCTCGCTTCAACCTTTTACATCACTTCCCACTTTAAGTGCTAATAGTAAAAGCAATGAACCGTAAACACATAATATACATTGAAAGTCACGCTAAGAATGTCATGTCATGAAAGAATGAATGATAAGATAAAATAAACTCAATAACATTACCGAAGCTAGATGAAGGTCAATCTAATCATTATTATTTAATCACTTCACAAAACAATCACGATGGTCACACTCAACTAGGTATAAAAATTACGTTCACATAGAAAACCACACGGTGGTCCCATCTACACGTTAATCTATGAAACTCTATGACTCAGTGGAAACTTTTTGGAAAAAGACAGTCTATACTGAAAAATCGTTTATGGTTTTGATTTCGATATACGAATTTGACGCTTAATTACACCACTCACAGAATTATACAAATTATTATTAAGAAAAAATAATTAAACCGACTGAGTCAACAAAAATATCAGGTAAATCTGATAACATATTTTCCTATTTAATTTTATTTACGTTCATAAAGTATAATCTGTAACGGAACACTAATGGTCGAAGACTGAAACGTCACTCAGTTATCATGCTATCTATCTCACTTTAGGGTATAAAGCTGCGATAGATATACATCTTGGATTCAGTTGCGTTTCAGTAATCGTAAACATACAACTTAACAGACACTACCTACCAAATATAAAAAGAAAACGAACTGAAAAAAAAAAACAAAAGACGCGTTAAATCACAACATACCTTATCCCGTTCACATAAGCGCCAAATTCCTATAACAACCAAAACCTGCTTGGTTACATGAAGAACTCCCGGTTTTCCTGTGGTGGTCATGTATGCCTCATTTGCGTGGTCGAGTTGCCAGTCGGACTCTGGCAGTTGGGGACGTCTATAACTGTGATCTCTATGACTCGGAGCCCCCTTAATATTGGATCTGTTATGTGTATACCGCGAGGGTTGTATACTCTTTCATTTTGCGTCGCTATGAATTTTGATACTTTTCTTAAGTGCTGTAAAAGATAAGAATAAGCATTAAATAGAATAGAAAAAGACAGTACAAATGTTTTTAGATCATTGCCAGCAATGTGAGCTCCTTAAAGAGTGCTATTCATATTCTAAAAGCAAATCAGGCCACTTTTCTATAGACCTTGTGCTTCCACAAAGAGACAGACAGTTCTGCTTTATGAGCTCATATGAAAAAGAATAAAGAAAAAACTGACGTTGTGTACTTCTTGAAGATCTTTAGGTTAACAAAGAGACAAAAGAGGAAATTCCGCGGTTTAAGATCAGGAATCTGTGTCTTTTCCATACACACTTACGACCTTATATTTAAGAACGACTACAGGCTATTCTTAATACTCGGTCTATAGATGAATATGGTATGAAGAGAGAAATATGCCATATCCACCACTAGACAAAATATTGAGATCGACAACCGATAATTTCACGGCATAAATTAAAAGATCTTACCTTTTCATAGTGTGTCTCAGTACATATGTATATGAAGTAGGCGGTCAGGCAGGCAAGACATCCCTCACAGTAGGTGCTACAGTCAGCTGTTTCAGCCATTTCAAAGTGCTCGTTCAACCGCTCCATTGTATATTCAAATGTTTGTCTGTCTATCTGGAAAGTTTAATTTTGGCTTATTAGTTTAAGTTGTTCAATTAATAACGGGTCTTGACCTTCTTTTTTTGTTGTCTACTGTATGCAATGGATCGTAATTTAACTGACTTAAAAAAGGGGAGGCTTTTGATTTGCGGGTAGTTTTTATTTTTCATTGCATCGAGTAGTACCACATTCCTTTTTTGTTTACGGGGTGAAGCGCTAATGACTTTTAACCCACGACGACGGCAAAAATACCCTGGGCCTCTTCTACAGCTCAAGCCAAAGTCACGGGATCGCGACTCTGGCATACTCAGCCAGCGATCCCGGGACTTACTTGGAGTGTTATCGGTTGTGCTCATTGTAGGCAGAGCGAGAGCAACGCAACCCGAACTTTGCCATGACTATAAAAATGTCATTAAAGTATTAGTGCTTATGTCATCAAAAAAAATGTTAGCATTAGAATTCCGAGACTAAGATCTTAAACACAAACAATCAGATCCTAAATATACTCCTACCACTGCGCTAATAGATAAACAGTGGAGATAACACAATGACAGGTTTTTTCCTTATCAAGCCATGAGTCAAAAAAGGCAAGTTATAACACTTTAAGATTTTTATATCAGTGCTGCCATATGGTGGCAAAACTGTAGTACTAGATGATCAACAGGTGTTTTGGAATGATGTAATTAGTATTTTTATGAAACAGGTAACAAAATGTTAATAATTATTTATGCAACAAGACGATTAAAAAAACCTGCGCCACCAGACCATTAGAAAGTGGCTTTATACAGCAATTACATTCTGACAAAATTTTGCAAACATAACATATCATTGTGAGGAACAGTAAGGATTCCAAAAATAACATATACACCAAAATTGATGGAATTCAAACATAATCCCTAAAGACTATTGGGTATTATATTGGGTTCTATTACAAAATAAATATACCCTTGAAGTATGAATTGCATCTACACATTTTTAGCTTGCCAAGAAACTAGCATAATGATATCCTGATGCATTTAATTGCCTGAGACTACAAACCTAATGAGGTTGACACAAGAACCTGATTAATAATGAACCAATTGTCAAACAAGTACAAATTATTTCATCAAATTCTAACATCAATGGTCTCTAATAGTATTTTTTTTTATATTTTAATGCTTAATACTGTATTGCATAATCAAGTAAAAATCTCTCTTGACACCAAAGATGTTTTTATACATGGTGTTCAGTAAGTAAATAATTCAAGATCAAGGTCTAATAAAGTGACATTTAATAAAATAATTAAGCTTTGCCAAAAAATATACAGGCTAAACAACATTTAATAACAATGATAATTATACTCAGCCAATGACAGTTTTACTGCTGTGTACAGGAATCCTTTTTGCCATCGAGATTTGTCAGTACAACAAATAACAATAAACTACAGTCATTCATAAACCAGCAACAACTCAACTTTACTGTTTATGTTACTAAATTACACAGTAATGTCATACGTAATTAGTCACTCATGAGTTACCTTGTAAATCTATACTAATATATAAAGCTGAAGAGTTTGTTTGTTTGAACGCGCTAATCTCAGGAGCTACTGGTTCGAATTGAAAAATTCTTTTTGTGTTGAATAGACCATTTATCAAGGAAAGCTTTAGGCTATATAATATCATCACGCTGCGTTTAATAATAGCGAAGATACAATGAAAAATGAGGATAAAACGGGGCAAATTCTAACTATGTGGACGAAGTCACGGGCAACAGCTAGTTAAAGTATAAATAGTTTCTTCCACATATTGTTTTCATATTCAAATTTGTACAATAACATAGGCAAGGCCAGTGGATGGTTCTAATTAGCTTAAACCTAGATTTCATACTAATGTGATTATAGAAAAAAATATAATCTTTGTTTTTCATATGTTTTACCTGGTTACAGAGTTTAAGCCGTAGGTTTCTGATGAAGTTTAAAACCTTTCAAATATATTTGCAAGTGACATTGATTATTCATTATGTTTTCCTTCACCTTTTAAGCATGTGATTATTATGTAAAAAAAATAAAAGATATATGCATGCCAAGATTTGAACCTACAACTTGACTTGAATAATATATGGTAAGGACAATAGATTTGTCAGTTTGTGACAATGTAGATATCTCTGGGACTTTTAAACTGATTTTAAAAATACTAATAATAATAGTAAACATGTTTGAGTATCATAAGCTACTCATTTAGGCTCTAAACTGGCTCATTGTGTATAGGAATCAATAGTATCAAAGGCTTTATATTAACCCAAAAAACCCAACAAAGTCGGCACAGAACAGATAGTGACTCATAATACTAGTATTCATGTTGACATTTTATTACAGAAATGTCTATTGTTATCTTACTATTGTATTAGATAAAATTGATGAGGTGAAGATAGTTTTTAAAGTGGATACTTATAATGCTATGATTTTGGGCTAAGCTGAATGTGGTAAGACTAAGCACCAAGTCTAACACAGCTTCGGAAAAGACTTCAGACCTAAACTGTTAAGTAAATAAATAAGCAAAATCTATCCTAGAAAGCCAAAAAAAAACAGGACTTATAACTTATAGAATAATAGAAAGTAGTTAACATTACAGTTAGAAGTGTGAAAGTTAAAAAAGATATAATTATAATATTACTAGATTTAGTCATGTACACAGAATCATGAAACAATAATTGAATGTTTGAAAAACAATATTGAACTTAAGGCCTCATAGTCACCACATAGGTTCTCCCTTAAAAATAACATTGGTTAAAACCCATGATATTTCCAAACATATAGTTTAAAGTTACAAGAATTACTAGTGCACAGTGAGTCAATTTAATTAGGTTAGGTCAATCAACAGGTATTAATTTTAACCCTTGTTATTGTTTAGAAAGAGGTCAGTATGTACTAACATTTACTACAGCTGAACAAGTATAGTTTATTGGCTGATAACTGTGACCTAAATAAGTATTGGGCAGTAAAAGGATAGATTATAAATGGCACTTATCTAAGCTTGCAATATTTAGCAACCAAACTTTGTAATTTAAGCTCTTTGGACTAAAGCTATTTTTTTTCTAATTTGACTGATAATTATGATTAGTGTTATTTGCTGATTGTACTCAATAATTGTTATTTTAATCTTGTAAAAATGTAGTAATCTTTCAAGGACATGACACAAAAAGGCTAAGAAATTACGCTATTGACATACATTTCATACAATTAAGTGAGACAAGAGTCGATTCTTGAGTTATAAACAACATCTAACTCTAACCAATCAATTTATCTTAACAAAAATTTAGTGTGATTAAGAAAATTTTACAAGACCTAACATAACTAAGTTTTAAAAACGTTTTCTAAAGTAAAGGACGGACTAAACAAGGATAAATACGCGTTGACATCATTTCTCAAGCGTCAAACTTGGTAGATGTCGAACGCGCCCATTTCTCGAGTCTCAAGGCATCACATAAACAACGAACTTTCACTCACCCGATCTTCGAGTTCTGGTGGAAAACGAGTCTGGAACTTCACAGCAGTGCCTTCGGAATAGTCCCTCTGTATAAATATCTTGATTCCTTGCTGTGTAGGGGTCTGTTGGCTCCCAGGCGTATTGGGACCCGAAGGTATACGATTATTTGCCATCATTTGGAACTCACAAATTAACGTCCATTAACACAGAAGTAACACTAAAAGAATGCTTTATGTTATGAATGTATCATAGTCTAAGCATCGTCGTTACGAATCTATTAGAAATACCAGGAAATATCTGTTTTCTCGAGTTCAATTTCGACAAAAGTACAATGACGTGCGTCAGTGATTGACATTCTCTGTCAACCGACATCTCTGGCCGACATTGTTGCCATAGATTAAACATGTTCGTTTTGAAACTTCTCTTAAAATAATGAGGACTTCAAATTTAATGTTTTAGTTTTAGTTTTCCATCATTAAATTCACGATTTAAAACTGCTTTTTTAGAGTCAACCAAACGTAAACGCTTTGCAATGTTAACTCTTGTTTCTACGCGTTTTTGGTGTTAGCGAATCGTAATAGATGGCGCTGTCTTTTTAATTTATTATTTAATTTTGTCGTGTTACCTTTACACAAAGTACCAAACTTATACATATTATGCTTGAAGATTTCAAAAGCAAAGTATCTTGTAGTATTCACCTATAAATATTGTCGTTGAAAGTTTAATAAATTAAAATAAACCTGAAAAAGGGTGCTTGTTGCGAAACGTGGTTACTGGAAAGATGTTGGCAGTGAAAATTCGGTGAGGCCTAAATATGCCATTTATTATTAAATGATGTAACGGTTTACTCACGCGTATTTATCGGTGTAGCCCGACTAGTTTCGGACCCAACCGGAGTCCTTAATCATGAGCAGACGCGGCGGGATCGCGAACAGGTTCGACAGTCGGGCTACACCGATAAATACGCGTGAGTAAACCGTTACATCATTTAATAATGAATCAGTCTCACGATAGTTATTATAAAAATGCCATTTATTATTATGTATACTGACGATACCTACCAACCGCCTGAATCTACCAGGCAGACAGAAAAGTATACCTTGCCTGCCAGCTTCCCTTCTTGCCTTCGTATACCTGCCAGTTTAAATACCAAAAGCGAGAGTTAGGCACAGTATTTCCATACAAATGCTTTATCTTTTAACCCAACAAGATCGATTGATTTACTTAATAATATACAGTAGACTAGTAATAGTATGTGCCAGCACGTCCTTGCACCACACCCATCGTAATACAAGGTAATCATATTAAAATCCGCTATTGATTAGTGGTTCGACACCACGGCAGCTATTCAGGCCGATTTCGCTTGACTCGCCGTCTGAATATTAACAAAGCGATAGTTTGACGCCTACAAACTTATATCAATTAAACTTATGTGTATGTGTCCTTTAATTTCTAATCCTATTTTTATAATGGTTTAATGCTTGATGTTATATCAAACGATTACTTTCATTCTAAATGACAGCTTTCGTATGAAAATCAACAACTTAGGTACTTCTGTTTGCTGACTGTAGAAAACCGGTTGCAATTCAGTGATGGCATTCATGTAGTAAAACTGAGAAATTCATTTTTTTTTTCGAAAAAAAATATATACCTACTGAATGTTCTATTTCAGGGGCGGCCTTGAGAACTAAATGGTTTACCCTGTCACCAACCCGCAAGTGCGGTGACTACTAGTTTCTTATGAAGGAAGTTATTTTCAGGACCTTCGTTATGATGTTGAGGAATGTGATAACAGACCACACCGCAATCTCTACTCCTTGACACACCAAGCTTCATCTGATAGTCCAGGACAACCTTGGTACACTGTAACGTTAATACTCGTATAATAAATTATCTATTGACTGGTTAGGTACATGGTTTAAATAATATTAAAAATATTTAGAAAAGCGTTTTATTATTCTCTGACACAAGTTTTATGTTAGAACATTTAGTGTAAATCGTCACCAGTTTCACACCCCAGTCAATCCACTACGGCGTACCTCAGAACATATTTTTCAAACCTATAAATTCATCATTTAACATCAAATAAAATAACTACATTCTATTTCATTCAAGAATTCTATCACGACTTACAATTAATCATATTTCACACTACACTACACCATAATTCAATCTTAATTGGCCATTTATATGCAGACG
This sequence comes from Trichoplusia ni, assembly GCF_003590095.1. Classification (NCBI taxonomy): domain Eukaryota; kingdom Metazoa; phylum Arthropoda; class Insecta; order Lepidoptera; family Noctuidae; genus Trichoplusia; species Trichoplusia ni. The sequence continues at coordinate 20,122,506 of NC_039478.1, forward strand.
TGGCGCTACCAGAACACCTAACCCAATATCAATGAAAGTGTGAAGTACTATGGCGTCTTCCAGATGTAGGTGATAGTTTCACGGGCCCTACATAGGAAGCTGGCGCAATTAATTACATTAAATAATGTTTGGGTTAATTGCGGCAATGGAATGTGTTGTTTGTCCTTTTCGAGTTTTTCGATTATAGTTCGGGAAATTGTTTCGAGACTTGACGGATTTATAAATCTACTGGAGTGGATTGAAAAAGGAGTATTTTGAATAGAGATCGGCGTTGGTTCCAGTTTATTTAAACCTGTTACAAAATATACCGTTGCCTTTATTTGTAAGCTTTGGATTGTTCCCTCGTGCAGTTCAATCACTTACCTTTCCTTTCGGAGGTCCTTTTCTTTCTATCTATCCTTACGGACCAATAAAGAAACAAAAGAAGCCTTGAGTTGTATCATTTAAATACTCAACCTCCTCACGAAAATTATCGAAAGCCTTTTACAGTCCTCTAATGGACGAAAGGAAACGAGTAAACCTCAGGCTTCACCTCCGATGAAACATCCTGATTGAAAAACACCTACAGACACACATACCTACTAATGTGTTTGATTTATTTATAGTAAAGACTCGTGAACGTCTATGACCTTACGCTTGATAGTAAATTGTGCGGAAAAGTGTCGTTCTACTCACGAGTACTGTACTGTATAGCAAAAGGCTAGTATTTACAATAGCGTAGAGCACTGACAAAAGTTAAAAGAAGAAGTAAGGGTGAAGTCTAAATTCATCGTGGCGTTCTTGAATTACGAATTAGTAGGTAGCTTTATTTTCAATGATATCTTGAACTTATTAGGGCTTTTTATTTGTTCCATAATTGAAGAAATACTTTTTAACCGTGTTTGCCCAAGTTGTGTCTGGAAGTCTGAAGAAAAGCCCTTGCAAACATTCGGAGAATTTTATTGGGGATATTTGGGAATTTTATTTTTATTGGGGAGTGACTAGAAGACATGAGGTCCTTTCAGGTGACAATATCCAGCAGTAAAGCGGATGATGATACTCCTGAAATTCTTTTTGTATCCTTAATAACTTTTTCCGGAAAATAAGGATAGTCACTTATTTTCAGGGTACCATGTAGTACCAAAGTAACTTCCCTGACCCAAATGGACACGGAACTCATTCGATAACGACGACGTCAACCCAAATTGACGTAACACTTATCTAAAATCAGCTGTTCATATTTGAAGTCGGCCGGATGGTAACGCGCGCAACCATTGGCGTTCAGCTCACGTCGCCATGCATCCGTTTTGCACCAACATCTTTCACTTGACCGTACGACTAGAATTAAAAATAATTTGAAACGTAGCCTGTTACGTAAGCTCCTGCTATCAGATCATCGGCGCTTCACTTTCTTTTATTGTTTGCTCGTTTACTTGGTTTTAGGGTTTTGGTACTGCCTTAGTTTGATTTAAGCTTAATTTTGGCACTAGGATATAGGTACACCTAATACCAAAATTCCAGATCCAAAATCTGCTTTGATTATAACATTATTTTGTGCGTTCTAGAGTATGTTGGCGATCTCAGACAGGCGATCTCAGAAAGCTTTTCGTTATAATTATCTATAATCCAGGGTTTGGCAGTATTTTCGGTTTTTCATTATTTACTTACTATATTTTAAATATACATATCTACATATACTTCATGAAAACGGTTGCATAATAATACTGTACAAATTTAACATTATTTGATGCTTTATAGCAAAATATCTTTAACAATAAATTTTCAGTTCATAAAATTACTTGTAATTCCTTTTAACGTATGTTTATGAATGATAATAATTAGCAGCCAAGTCATCAAACGAATTGTAACTGAGAATAATAGTCTATGACTCTACGTTTACAGAATCTTTATTGTCGCATTACAGAATGAGTTACGATCGTTAAATCTAAGATCAAGGCAACTATTACAAGAACAATTTGCTTACCTCAATACCACATAAAGTAAACTCATTTATATTTTTGCTTCTTCCACAAGAAAATTTTCATTTTTGTAGTCGTTTTCCCCTCTGCGGGGTCGTAGCTACCTTTTTCCATCTTCTTCTATGAAAGACTATGTTGTTCCAGTTTTTGTTGGAAGAGTCAAACAAATCCAACTCCACATCCCGTCGCCTAATTAAATACTTACTTATCGTATTCTTGCAATCGATAGTAAAAATATTTCTAAAGATTTCATTTTTCCATTTCCAACAATGGGATACCAAAATAAGCTGAAGTAAGTTTTGAGGTATGATGTTACAAATAATTTGACATTTAAATCAAGCGTCTTTTGCCACTTTCCATCTCATCAAAGGTTTCGTGAGGAGAATTAAACTAGACTGTTGTCTACGACGTAACCAAGATATTAGATGTCGTATGTTTGGGTATAGAGAGCAGTTACTATGCAATAATAGAGACATTATAAGTATGGCTACTGTAATATTGTCTTAAAGATTTATTATATTACAGAAAATACCGTATATTTAGATGAAACATAGTCCTAACATTTACAATACTAAATAATTTACTTTTTATCGAAGGATATGTCAGAAACAAAAGCGGAAACAACACCAAAAATTGACTTAAGTATGATGAAGTTGTGAAAGCTTTCATCTAAAAGCTCAGAAGGCAAAACTTAAAAAAAATATGAGTCAAAAATGTTTATGCCACGTAATAATATGGAATCTAATTGGGAAAAATTATGGTTTCAAAAAAAATTAACAATTCTATTTTAATTTTCCAAGAACTGTAATTCGTTGCTTAATGCTTATGGCATAAGCATCTAATTTTCTTTCGATTTCCCTCCGCGAATTCCAAGTCCAAGGAGTCGTCCGCCCAAGATACAAAGTGATAGTTTTCCAATACAATGTCGCCTCACACACACAAGCAAACCGTACCACAAGCTTACAAACGTAAGTATCGCCGAAGATAGTACCATTGCGCATTCTGATAACACGTCACGTATTAATGCTCGTATATAAACCAAGCCCAGGAGTACCCTGGCATACATTGTGATCGTTCATCGGACGGCAGTAAGTCGTCTGCCGTCAAATAATTAAAAAATAAAAACGAAAAGTGAAAAGTGCAACATGGCCAAACTATTAGTGCTTCTAACCCTCGCGGCTGTCGCCAGTGCAAACTCCTATACAGCATCTAAACTAGTAAAAAACATTTACAACGAATGTTTGAGTCAATATTCGGTGGAATGTGTGAAACCGAGGACCCTGCAGTGGATTTCGCAAGTGGCTAACAATGACGAGATCAAGATCACGGATGACCTCTCCATTGTCAAGACTGCGACCTTGGAAGATGACATCGATGCTGACCCTAGGATGGCAAAGGACCCTGCTTACCAACTCGTTGACAGAGTGGATCGCTTCCTCCAGACCCATACGCTCAAAGTGAAAGTTCCTGAGGAAATAACGAACAGTGCTGCTTCGGAATATGTGCCCAGGTCGCTGCTCACCGACCTGCCTTCTGAGCTGGAGATGCCTTTGGATGGTGAAGAAGATGGCCAGGTCTTCGAAGGCAGGAAGAAGAAGATCAAGCTCCCCAAGCCCTTGAGAATCAAGAGCAGTTAGTGCATTGACAAATCTCAAATCCTTTTTATGATTTTAATGATTCTGTTCAAAATGTACTAATTTGTTTATTTTTCAGAGCACGGTTTCATCAAGAAGGTTCTGCTTCCCTTCCTCCTCGGTCTGAAGTTCAAGGCTTCAGTTCTCGTCCCATTGGCTCTCGCTCTCATCGCTCTCAAGACCTGGAAGGCTCTGACCCTGGGTCTCATCTCCCTTGTTCTATCTGGTACGATCTTTTGTGCACATTATTACTAGCACAATTACTTACTAATGACTGACGAAACTATATCACAATTTACAACTTTTGTCAACAGGTGCTATGGTTATCTTCAAATTCACGAAACCCAAGGTCGTGAACTACGAAGTCATCCATTACCCGCAGCACCACGTTGAACACCACGTAGACCACCACGCCCCCGGCTGGGATGCCCACGGACCCTACCAAGCGAGGACCTTTGAAGACGCCCACGAAATGGCCTACTCAGCACAAATATAGACAATGAAACAAATAGCTTTAACACTACGGACCTCTGACTAAATTATTGTTTAATTAATTTATTATTTATTTATTTATTGTTGTAAATAAAATTCAGTATAAAGTAAGTTTCACATTCTATCGAGAGTTGTTTATTTAAACCCTATAGAACTTCATATTACAATCACGTCCGCTGTATCGAATTTGTCAGTCATTACTATCCTGCCTTGAATTTCATTAGGAACATCTACATATGGGCTGATTTTATCTATTCCTTTAGTTTTATCAGATCCAAACTCAATGGATAAGTCTTTGTGCAACTTGAAGTTTTCACTAATTCTCGGAATATTTTGTATGGTATCATTGATAGGTAATAGTTTTGTGACTGGTAGGTCATCATCGATTTCGTCACTACCTATATGCGCAAATAAACCACTGAAATTATCGTTTTCAGGGTTGACTTCAATTTTCTCTTTTGATGAAGTGTCGTTTATCATAATATCTACGGTAAAGTTTTCAATGTCAACGTCTTCAATATTATACTCTGGTTTCCCCATCTTTTTGCGAGGCTTCCTGTGTTTAACATGAATAACTTTCTCTATTTCATTTAAATTTGATTTTAGCTTTTTCTTTTTATTTTCATTTGATTCAAACTTCATGTCTTCAACTTTTGTTCTTTCGGGATGGCCTGATAGTACGCCTTCAGAAAACGACCTGTATATCTGAGATCTTCGTAATGGATTTACCTTGTACAATCCAAGCAAAACGTTGAAAACATTGCCGTTTTTATAGCCACGTTGATTTGAAGCCCGACTTGGAGAACTGTGCAGCATCTGAAAGGAAAACCAAAACTCTTTCAAAATTCTACAACTATATTCTCTCTGAACCCTAAAGAGAACTGAAATCTTTATTATTCCATTTTGAATATAACAGTGTGCTGGTTTCATTACCGAAAGGACAGTTAAAAAGAAACTCTAGTCCACTACCACACGGTACATAATTGTCAAAACTTGGACAGGAAGTGTAAATGGGACAACAATCCCTTAAAAATGAAATTCGTACGCCCACAATTTCTATTAATGTGAATCAAGGCGGTATAACTGTTGAATATATAATAAGAGAAATACTTGTGATAGCTACTTAGCATTCTGCGGATACTGTTTATATTCAACAGGGAAAAGTGTCACCGAATGCCAAGTATTGGCACAATGACTGGCACCTGATTAGGAACACCTGTTCGGTGGAAGGGACACGTGAAGATATCTCACCGCGGTTTTGTTTGATATGTTTTAACAGTCATTAAAGAAGAAACTTCTCAAAGAATTTAACCAGAACTTATTTTATGAGCTACATGGTTTTTAAAATCTATGTTGGTTATAATACATTTTTGGATAATTTGTTAGGTTTACATGGGTTACTGGACCACAGCAAAGCGTTATTAAATATAATTTTCTTACCAGGTTAATAGTTACAGCTATAACGGATACAAAACGGTAATGCATTTTTTCGATTGTTCCTTATGACTAGGTGAACTGGTGACGTAATGTCCACACAAGATCTGCTATCACGATATTTACAAAATACTCCGACTTTACTACAAACTTTAGGAGCGAGACCAACACAGAGCTGATAAAACGAAAGATTTCTCTTAATGACGTCAACAACCCAGATTTTCAATTGTAAAATTTTAGGAAATTGATAATTTGGGAAAGATCACGTCTTAATCTTCAACTAAAAACTACCTGCTAGCTTTTCAAGAAGGTTATCATTTTAAAATTAGAATCTGACTTATTGAGAAATATTGCAATTGTGGAGGAGACCCTATTCAGACAAAACTGCAGTATTACCTATACTCGAAAAAGACGAATCCGAAAGTTAATCTAAGCTAATCCGCAAGTAAGTTGCAATAAAGGATTTCCTTATATTTTTCGTATTTCTAGGTTTGTTTTAGATGTACTACCTAAATATGAACATTGCAAAAACAAAATCTTATATTAGAAATTAAAATATTAAATGACGCAAATACGTACATCACCCATGAGTTGAAAACATTCTTAGTTTATGACGAAATATACAGAATTTTCGGTAAAATTTCAAGTCTATTCAAGGTTGTAATTATGACTTAAAAATGGTAATATTTTATTGTTAGACAGTCAGTCTTTCATTATGATCAGCGTGTTACTGTTGTGTGTGATTTGGTGTGGTTGTGTAGTCCTGGCATGGAGAGCTTATGGCAAGAAAGGGACTGCACACCCATTGCCACCTGCCTTGTCTGGTGGTTTACCGATCATTGGGCATTCGCTGAAGACTATTGGGGATACCGAAGGTTTGTTTTAAGAAGAATCAATTACCTACCTGAAGTAAAATAATATAAAAAACGGGGGTTTGGGTGTTGTGGCGCACTTGGTGGACGACTAATTTGATATATCAGTACTAAACCGCTATAGGATTGATTGAGAAATTGGATCAAATTGATTTATGTGGAGACCCTTCGTAAAAACTGTTGTCCTTTTGCAGATTACTGTACTTACTAAAAGAGATGAGAGTCAAGAAGTAATAAGTTCTTCTTACAATAATTACCGTCATTTCATTATTATTTAATTTACAGGAATATGGCATATCTTGAATGATATGTCCAAAGAATGCGTGCAGAAAGGAGGTGTTATTACAGCTCATATTGGACCCGACTTATATTACTGTAAGAAAAATTCATTCTAAAATATACTTTATTCAATTTAAATTTAGGTTGATTGTTGTTAATTTTTTTTTCATTGATTTATTATCAGTAATAACGGATCCAGACGATGCATTGACGGCGGCCAACGCTTGTATGCAGAAACATTTCATCTACGATTATGTCAAAACATGGCTTGGAGAGGGACTTTTGACGTCATCAGGTTAGTAATTTGTAATCCTGACTGTGCACTTTGGAACACAGAAAATTTTGTTGAAACAAAAAATAATATGAACTCATTAATTTAGTTTTGTTTTTCTACATCATTTTTCGACCAATTGATGTAATTTTTCTCTGAAATATTTGTTTTTCGCCCTTAACATTTAATTTTATCTTATACATAATATTGTACTCCAGCCACTAAATACTCTATGACTTTTAACGAAATTTGTTCTACGTTCCTAAATTATAATTTTACATACTAACTTTTTGTTCGACCAAATAACATACTTATTTTTCCTAGGAGCACTATGGCAGCGTCACCGAAAACTACTGAATCCTGCCTTCACTGTCTCAGTAATACACAGCTTCCTCGGGATCTTCAATCACATGTCTAGGCAGATGAACGAGGAGGTAGAGGTCCATGTCGGCAAGGGACACTTTGACCACTCCACGTATCTGAGGCTTATCGCTTTCCAGACCTTTAGTAGTGAGTAGGGTGTTTAAAAGATAGGTTTTTTGGGTGATAACTGGACAAAGTTTTTCTCGGTCTGAAGTAAGGTCATTTTTTGTTCTTACCCACCCGATATATGAAGCTTTGGCTATTTCGTTGTGGAAATTAGTCATGCTACTTAAATGTTTGAAAACAATAAGAAGAGTAACAAATGTTTTAAATGGGGCTTTTCACATTTTTGTGATTATTTTTACTTCGTAAAATTCAGAGCTATGGTTATTTATTTGATATTTAAAGGAACCGGATTTGGGATAAGCGACTCCAAAGTGAAGGAATTTGCCCGAAAATATATGGAATCATCTGACCAGATAATGAACTTGGTGATACATAGGTTCCAAAATATTTGGCTGCACAGCGACTTGATATTTAAGCTGAGTGGCCTGAAAAAGAAGAAAGATAGATTGATAAAGATTCTGGATAATATGGCTAACCAGGTTCGTATGATACACCAGATCTTTTAAAGCGATATTTTTTTATTTATTTGCTTAATATCTAGAGATAAACTTAATAAAAATGGTAGGCAATAATAAACAAACAAAGTTCTAAAGCCAGACAGTTTACAGCCAGAAAACTTTGGCCATTAGTCGTTAGTGTCGTTACTCAACAGATTAATCTCCAACGACAATTACATGCAAATGTTCACTAAACATTTTGAAAACTGCGCAGTGAATATTTTTGCTTAATGAACACTATTAATAACAGATTTATCTATTTTCAAGGTTATTGAAGGCAAAAAAGAGGAAATGAAAAATGCTTCGAAAGGTGAAAGGACCTATGAATATTCTGTCACAGGTATTCATGACAATAATAAAATACATTTTTAAATTTTGGTTGAAATGATTTACATTTACTTTCCCGAAGATCTATTCAGAAACTACGATGGTTTATTCGATCGCGAAAAAAAATGGTTTAGTTTGGATCAGGTATCATCATACCCATGTAACATGTTTTCTTCTTTCATACCTTTCTATCTGATGTCCGATACGTACATCTTTTTTTGGTCGTCCTTTTCCCCTATACCCATCCACATCCATGCTCAACGCCTTTCTTACCACAAGATTCTCATTCCTCCACATATTATAACTTGTTTGGATCAGTACTTTAACTTTAAATGTAATAGGTACAAGATGTAAACCACTCATGAGTTTGTTGATGGAACTGAAAAATGATGACACTCTGACGGAGAAGGAAATTAAAGAGGAAGTAGACACAGCTATAGTGGCGGGTTTTGATACAACTTCGAACTTAATGACGGTCCTGTTTGTGGCTGTAGGGGCATACCCTGAGGTACAGCAGAAGATGTATGAAGAGTGAGTATTTGATGATGGACTTATACAAAACGCTTTATAAAAGCAAGCGCTTTATGATAAAGAAACAGAAAAAATCTAGATGAATTAATAGAAAACGAATGTTGAATACGTAACGAAGTATCCTTAGTGTTAATCCAAGGTGTTAGATACCGCCATATCAAATTTCATTGTAATCGGTCTAGTCGTTTGGATGTGAACGTCGTTACACAGACATACACAGATATATTTTCGTATTCATTATTTTCAGAATGATAGAAGTCTTAGGTCCTGATAGAGATGTCGAGAAGGATGACATCAAGAGGCTAGTCTACACTGAAGCTGTTATAAAGGAAACCCTTCGCGTTTATCCCACGGGACCCGCACTACTCAGACACGTCGATAGAGATGTTAAACTTAGTAAGTATGCCTCTTGGTTTAGAAGCTGGTGACTGTGACTGCCGCACCGGAGGTTGTGGTTTCCATTTGATTGAAATTTACATTTCAAGAGATTGCTTCTTCACTTTTAATACTCACCGTATTGGAATCTAAGACGCTACATAACAAAGGCTTTATCAATTTGTTGACAATCAGTCAAGGATGTTTCAAAAGAAAAAGGTCAGATCCTACAAAAATGAAACTCATAACATACTAAAACCCAATAATAAATTACAATTTTGATGACACAATCACCGACATTTTCATTTAGGAAACGTCAAGGAAAAAAGAAAGTACTTAATAATATTGATTTCAGAGAACTACATAATGAGGGGTGGCAGTCAGTGTGTGATCCTACCATTGGGGACACACCGGGACCCCCTGTGGGGCGAGGATGTCGAAGCCTTCCGTCCTGAGCGCTGGCTGGACCCAGCTGTGGCTGCGCTCTATAACAGCGCCTTCTATGGCTTCAGTCTAGGGAAGCGATCTTGCATCGGTAAGAGCATTCAGTTTCATGTTCTTGGAACGTTCATTTACAAAGGCGAGCTTATCCCCGAGTTAAGTTAGATCTCTTACAGCAAACCATAGAGTGATTGCGGAACCATTTCATTTATGATTGAGGAATCAATTAAATCCAGTTTAAGTGTTTTGTTAGTTAGTAACATGGGTCTGAGGTAACTAAAAAAATAATCCAGGTAGAATTAAAAACTTTTTTTTAATATTCATAAAAAGTAAAAAATGCTTAACGTAGTGGAAATAATTATTTATTTAATACGGATCTTAGGGGACCGGAGGGGCTACTAGTCGAACAGTTGAAAAGTTGAAGATGAAACAGAAGTCTTGCATACCGTTACCTTACTTATTTCTTGACTATTCACCAATCCCACAGGTAAAACTTACGCGATGATATCAATGAAGGTGACCCTCGCACACTTCATCAGGAAGTACCGCATCACAGCTGACGTCAACGAGCTGAGGTTCAAAGTGGATATGCTACTGAAAGCTACGAAGGCTTCGATCAGGATAGACAAGAGGGAATAAAGGAGGCAGCAGAAAAAGAACGAAGGAGGTGAGAGGAATTGTAACAAAAAATAAGCAGTTTGTTTCCAATAAACTGTTGTTGACAATAAATACTTGTAGGATAATAAAATTGTTTCTTTACTTCGAATCCCTCTTTCGCCTCCATAATGTTAGCCTGAACTGAACATGTTGAAATAATACTGGTTATCAAAAAAATCCACCAACCTGCGCTTTTTGCTGAATATCGTTTTTTTTTTTACTTTAATAAACCAGAAATTAATAACATGATATAAAACATGTCATTTCATTTCATTCATGGTAGAGATAGATTTGAGAGAGTGAGTTTCGAGCTATGTCTACTTGAAACTAGGAACAAAAATGATGACAGAACATAAAAATAAACACGTTATTAAAGTATTATATTTAACCAAAACATAATAAATATCTACAACAATCATTACTTAACTAGCCGTGTTAATTTATTGAGCAACTTTATAACTATGTTAAATAAATAAATACTAATGTCCTAGTGACTTGGTGGTACTAAATCTAAAGATATAAATTATTAGCTTCTTCTGACTGACTTCGAGTGACTCATAGAGAGAATATTTCATGATAAATTAAATTAAAATGAGAAATAAATATTCATTATTTTTAGGCAATTAATTTTACTTCACCGAAACGAAATTATTTTATAAAAATGTTACTAAATGTAAAATAAAGGCTATTTATAAATCACAGTAAATTTTAATCTGAAGGCTATAAAGAGTACAAGTGTGCTTTTTTACTTTTAAAGGGCCTATTACAGATTTCTTTATAAAGTTCCTGAGTTAAAAAGTCTGTAATTTTTTCGTCGCGCATTTAGAAGCATTAATGCGGAAAAATATTCAAATCTCGGTTTTCTTAATGATAACAGAATTGAAGATAAATATAATGGGAACAATTTTTTTTAAACAATTATTTCTGTATAAAAATACTCATATGAATCGAATCAAAGTCAGTCTCCAAAAAATAAATACTTAAAATGTAAGAATAAATAATGTTTTGCTACTAAAACTATGTTTTGGACGTAGCTGTCATTACCTTCATAGTAAATGCAAAATGTAGGAAAACTAGTCTTAAATCAAATTCCTATTCAAATCGATCTATGGAAGTATTACTAAGGTACAGTAAAAACCATGGCCGCTTAAGTACCTAATTATTAGTCACAAACTTTTAGTTACAAATTTATAAATATTTAGTAAATTCTTACATTAATTTTGACCCACTAAAGACTATGCTGATTGTCGCAGAGTAAGGACAAAAAAAAGACGTAAGACAAGAACGCGTCTCAGACGAGACAGCCCTTTACAATTTTACAATATACGTATGTACCTTGTGTTTATCGATATTGAAATATGAGATTTCATTTTAACACACTAGTAGTCTAACTTTTTCGTTTCAAACGAAAAAGTTTAGTTTTAATAAAAACAATACAAATGACAAAAGTTTTTCAATCCTTCAAGTAAACGGAACTGTCGAAATCGTCAAAACATGACTTTGCAATTCCGAAACACTTTCTATTAATAAATGTCTATTTAAACCCTTGATCAGCAATAGTCTTCATAATAATGCCTTCTGACTGGTTACAAAAAAGGCACACCTTATGCACTTATTCTTAGAAATACCGCAAATTTCCCTTTAATTAATAATAAAAATAAAATAATCAATTCGTCAATTAATCCATTTTTAAATAAAATAAATAGTAAGTTGTTTCTATAACTTTACAACAGTCAATATTTTTTCATTTTAAAATTAGAACAGCAGTTCACGGAGTTCATTTAAATGCGTGAAATATTTAATTTCTCATTTTGAATGATGAATTGCATTATTTGCTGCAAAATAAATGGAATTCAATTAATTGTATTCCATTTTCAATTGCCATTGAAGTCTATGTCGCAGTTCGGGTATAATGATAGGCAGTCTTTTTGCTCTTGTCCGTCCCTCGCAGCTTGTACGTATCTGTAGTAGTGCAGTGCCATCTTGCTGTCACCCGCTGGTAAGAGCTCGTTCGAATCCCTGTAAAGTAAAAGATGAAAAAGTTAGCAGGAAGTCAGGAGGTCCTTGATAATGTTAAATTGATTTAGCGTATGAATGTAAAACTATATGTAGAGTCAATATTTTCGTTTTCGTGAAATAAACTTAAATAAATCATTAAACTTTTATAAGGCGGGTCATTTTGGTATAATGAACTATGTATAATTTGGATATCGGATGACAATTTTTTTACCAAATAGTTACCATGAATACGGCGAATTCAGTTATAATTTGGTGATAAATGATATCTTTGAGAGTTTGAATAGTAAATTATATTCCACGTGACAGTCTGGCCACGAAATAATTAATCAAAAAAAGTACTTTGAATACTTAACGACCATAATAAAACTTTTCAACCAGAGCGTACAAATGCAATTAAACATGTTGATTTATTGTAAAGAAACGTCATTATAAACTAACTTAACACGTTAAACATTAAACTTCTACTATTTACACTCTGATTCTTGTAGTAGTAAATCTTATACTGCTTCGTTCTAATGATTCCTTTTCCCTTGTTTATTCTTCTTATATTTAGAGTGTTATCAACTATTAATATATAATATTTTACTTCTAGATTTCTTGTAAAACCTATTAATCTCCTTTATTTAAAACTATTAAGAGAACTTTATCCATGTCACCAGAATTAAACTAAATAGTAACTACATGAAACATCTATTTTGTTGAGTATGAATTACTCCGGCTCTAAAATTTTATCCTTGTATCGAATTGGGTTTTACAAAAGGTATTCTTGAATCACAGGAATGCATATCCTACGCAGGATCGGCCCTTTTATTTAAGGCGGAGTAATGCTCATGGATACCCCACTCCTCGTAGACTCTCCAGTCATCATTTACACGACATAAATAGTATTAGTAGCAGACCATCGTTGTTAGTATAGTATCCCTTAATAGAAATGGTTGTCTGTATGACATCACACAGTATATGCTAGACAGTACCATTGTCATATATCTTTTTAAGTTATTTACATTCAATATTCAAGCTCTATTGCCTCTGGTGCTCCTATTTTATCGCTCTTACTTAAATGTGTATACTTTGCCCTCAGTAATCTTGTCGCCCTAGGCAACCAATAAAGTGGTCAATCAACAATCGTTCTAGCTACCAGTTGTAAGTTTATGCTATACCCTTCACTGTTCGATATTTCTAATGACATACAATCATCAAACATTGACATACATCATTAAAAAAAATTACATTAGATACTAATTAATTTCCGACAAACAAGATACGGAGAGTAGTCGAAAGATTTAAGGGCGATGAAAATCAATTTCTTCTTAATTGAGGCCAATGGAAAAGTTCGTAAAATATGCATTTTTAAAGTGGAACATGCATTCGTTGCTAGTGATCTAGAAAGAACCGGATTACGAATGGAAAGGGAAAATATTTGGGAATAACAAGACAAGTGTTTGATGACGTTATTGATTAGAACCATCGAGAATGGGGTTAATGTTTTAATGCATACGTTTTTAAAGATAGCTTAACGTTTTAAATTGATCTAAATACTTAGACAGAGAAAGTTAACGATGCATGTAAAGAAATAACGAATAGAGTGGAGTATAAGTAGCAAAACAAGATACACCCAATAACGATCGTCAAATATTGATGTTGTCAGTGTTAAAGATCAATGAAGAAGGTTTTTTTTCACTTTGTTTAAAAATCATCTACCGCTCTAAGGAATAGGTACATAACTTTTGTCGCAGGGCTTTCACAAACATTCATGTCACTTTCAGAAAGACACACAGACTCATTACTAGCATTCAAGGATCACACAAGGGCTTGTTCTACGCGGGGATCGAACCTGCAACACATCGCGCACAGTGCGTTTGTCTTAGTGAACTCAACTCCATGCAGTCCGAATGCTAAATCACAGCGTTAATTTTAACAATACTCATATTTTAAAATTAATCAAGAGATATCAAAGCTATTTATGATAAAGACGTTATAGTAAAACCTCTAAACTATGACAATGATGAAGTTCAAATTCAACAACCCATTAACCACAATGCGTTCCCATAGTCATTTGTGACGCTCAAATCTTGGCAGCGATCATAGTGCGTGACGAATGACAGATGGTAACGACACGTGCCGCGGATTACCCTCATTATATCAGAAACACTGTCATTCCACGGAATATGGTACATCGTAAGCAAATACGGTAAATATAGCTGAGTTGATGCATTTATTTATATGGTTTGTTGGTCTTGATAATATCTTGTTGATCTTATCTTTGAATTTATTGGGTGTGTTTTGAGCTTTGAATAATTTCCTATTAAATTTTTGTAGATTATATTGTTAACCGATACTGTCCCACTGTGAATAGATTTTTGCGACAATAAATACAAGTTATATGAAACATTAGAAAAGATTTAATTAATAATCTAAATTCAGTTTAAGGCTCGAATTAAGTATGATACGTAATTACAATTTTCAATTTTACGCCCAGTTACATTGTCTTTTATTTTAAGGTATTTTGAAAATGAGCGAAGTTAAATCTAATCCTACCAAGGCAATACAAAATAATACTCACTTGCTAAGATGACCAGACACGAGATTACTGTAAGGCGTATGTTTGAAGGGGTCTCCGTAGAGAGCACACACGGCTCTCTCACGACACCCAAAGTCTGTTGCACCTAACTGGTTCAACAAACCATCCACGGCTTCTACCATATTTCCATAGAATTTCTCTGCTGCTATAGTTTCCTGAAATTATAAAAAAAAGCTCTTAAATCACACTTCATTTGATTTTCAGCTTGTCATTCGAAAATTTATTTGCGACTTTAATCAAAACAGATACAGCTACTTAGATTATCAAAGACATTTTATAAAATAATGATTATTGCCACTGCATTATCCCAAGCTATGCATGGTTTGCAACTTTCAGTTCTATTCTTAGCTTCTTAGAGTGTTATACTCAAACTCACTGGATCTTGTGCTGATAATATTTGCTGTTGCTGCTTTACAAGTTCGGTCTCCGCCTTGATCCTATTGGTCTCTTTCAGTTTGACCGCAGACACTCGTAATATTTCATCCCTGACCGGAGAAGGTGGTGCCCGCGCCGCTAATGATGCTGCTCTGATCTGGAATATAGGAAATTGTAACGTGAGTTTATGAGAAGTAGCAATGCACGGAAAGTCCCAGGGAACAGAGGACAGACATATTATATATGATGATTATTTTATTTATTTAAAAAAAAACAACTCCCGCCCTAAGTTTCACAAACATTTCAGTCAAGTACACACAAAAGTACAAAATAAACTTCTGTACCTGCTACTTTGTTTGGTTTCAGAGAAAGGTCTATCCATTAACTTCATATCATACACAACTTGAATATAAATTAGCTTATCAAAACATTAACTTTCTCCGCTA
The DNA here is from genome assembly GCF_003590095.1 of Trichoplusia ni. Lineage (NCBI taxonomy): Eukaryota > Metazoa > Arthropoda > Insecta > Lepidoptera > Noctuidae > Trichoplusia > Trichoplusia ni. The sequence continues at coordinate 20,138,184 of NC_039478.1, forward strand.
TCTATACGATTGAATTAATTCAAACAAACTTAACATCTACTATTGTTGGCATAGGTTATACTCCTATGTATATCGTCATCATAATTATCATAATCCATACATTTACAGCCTTTTTTCACGGCACGTCTTCGGTCAAATACAGATGAAATTTGAATCTTGTATAGAGACAAATTAGCTCATTTTGCCTCCATTCACCGACCATGCGTCTAATGTGTATGATGGAGTAAAATTAATCAGCTCGCTACGAATCGAAAATTGCACTGAATACACTGACCTAGAATGTTAACAAGATAGCATGTGGCGTCGGTTCCGTATAGCTTATGATCTTAGAGTTATAAAAGGAGCTCTCGACAGCCGATTGTTCGACTTTTTTCTTTATTAAAATAAAATTAATAAAGAGGACTATGTGTGTGATTATGAATTTTATACCCATCTAGATCTGGGACTGCATTTTGGATTAGGAGGATTTCAACATAGTGATAATATTCTGCGATGGTTTATTTCTAATTCTGTAAATTCCAATTTTAGTCTTACCAATGCTTCTTTTTCTGCTAGCAGTGGATCTTTGGGCGTCGTTTTCTTGTTTCGATAGTACGGGTTCGGAGGTCCAACAGGTCTGTAATGAATGAATAAGTTTATTTGGGTTCATGAAAATGGGAACTTGTCTATGAGGTTTTTATCAGCTTTTTTCCATAGTGCTTTAATAACGAGTACTTAGAATAACTTTTTTTCCTTCATTAGTGGGACAGATTTACATTTTTTTATTGGTTCAAAAGAGAAGCCCGATTGGATCTTAAACTAAAGCAATTTGATAGTAATTTTCATATATGATTAAAAAAGTAACGTGGGATTTAAAAATCATGACATTTTTTAATCTTTCGTTTTTCCAAATATGTTCTCCATCTTTTATTTTCCACGTAGGAGAGCTTTCCATAAAAGTCTTTAGTATGCCTCGCACTTTTGATCTTAACGTGGATCAGTAGAACAATCTTCATCTGTTATGTGTCATAAATGGACATTTATTCTATAAAAGATTTTATGAGAATGTTGACAAAAGTTGACATCCGGTTCATTTTCCATTGTTATTACGTGAGAAAATTTTAAATTATAAAAACGGTAATTTCGTACTAATAGTAACTGCTCTCTGCAATTTACTGTTTCAATTGTTAGATCCGTTTTGACCGTTAAAGTCATTAATTATTAAAATACGGTGTCTCCCGAAATACAGCCTACTAACCTTCTGGTCTCTAATTTAAATTTTAAAATAAGGTGTATTATATGATTTGCAATTCGAACACAATACCACCATACCACTATCAAAAATATCATTGTCTTTTACTTGCAAATATAATTTTTGTTAGCTTCATCGCACATTTTTATTTTGCGATTTACGTAATATTCCTGCTATTGTCTCCATAACATATTCCATTACAGTTCGTTCAATAATAACTACTTAAATCCGAATCTGTTGTTCCATCTTCAGCCGGGTCCTTAACAGTTTCAATCATTTTGTTTTATGTTCCACTCATAAAAACAGTACCCCATATCGCATGTCCAGTTTTCACTTTTTTGCATACATCGTTTTCACTTTATGTTTATGCAATGTGAGTAATAAATGAAGATGGTACTTTCTATATTGATGAATGAAAATATTTTTAAAACTTGTATTTAAAACTCTGTTTTAGTCTTAAATTTAGAGACTGTTTTAAAATCTTACCTCCCATTCTGAGCCACTGGCAGCCTTTGTGGAACATTACTGGAAGCTGCTACTGTTGGCATTACATTGTTACCTGCCGCATATTCACCAACATTCATTGATGGTCCTGTAGTGATAAAGCAAGTTGTAAAATTTATATAATATTGAAAAGTGCTATCATTTGTTTATTAAAATCAAAGAGACGGACCAAAAATCTAATTCTAAACAAAAGGATTTGACTATTAAAAAGTTGAAATGAAACGACTTTTACGGATTTTATCGCGGTTTAATTTTTGGTTTTAGTTCCCTAACCTAACCTAAGAAACCACTATTAAAAAGTTGTTTAAATCATGGGAAATTATCTTCAAAATATTTAGTAGTCATTGAACTTAGTTATTTAACACCACTTAAAGGTGATGGATTGAGAGGGTTATGAAAGAGAATTTTAACAAATTTAGTATCGTTTATGAAAGAATACATAAAAAAACATTTTATTTCTATAGAGTAGGTTAGGTTAATTCATGAGAAATTCTTGTCAAAATATTTCACAGTCGTTTACGTTTAATATTTTAGGACAGTTACCTGGTGGCATTCCAAGACCCCAAGCGTTGATATCATTAGCGTCGTTCACTGTTGGTTTGAAGTTCGATATCGCGTTGCGATGGATGTCACCGATAATGTAACTGATAAAAACAAAGGAGAAACAATTTTATAAATAGATCATGATTTGATAAATAGAGAAACATTATATTCATAACCGGCTGTCATAGAAAATCTTGGACCTCACAGAGTTAGACCAACTAGCGCTCACAAAGTTAAAAAAAAATCAATTTAAAATTGACTCCTTAGTTTTTTTAATGAAGTTCTAAACCCAAACCAAACCCCGAGACTAGTTGAGAACATTTTGGTAGTATCTTACTCAGTTCCAAGTGGAGCTCCAGAAAGTTGCCAGTTTTCATTGTCATAGTGATCATAGCTCTGTGGAGGACCCTGGCCGTGCGGTCGAACGACCACAGATGACCCGTGTGGGTGACCGCCGTAAGGCTGTTGGTGGGGACCCTAGGGAAAAAAGGAATATTATTATGAAAACAAGAAATATCCAATCGAATGAAAACAAATAACAAGCGAGATAATTAATTGATTGACGCACAAAATGCAACTCTTTCGTTATGTTTGTAGGTGGTAGTCAACGTATCGCATCTGGACTATAAAACGAACTACACTACACTTATTAAATCAAGAAGTGTAATTAAAAACAATGTAATGTAAAAAACAGCCCGAAATGAGTTTGATGGTAGCGTTAACCAGTCTTCACTAATTCCTTAATTATTCCGAATACGCTTACTAATTTCACTTTCCTTGTTCGTACCATGTGTATACTAAATACTTTTACTGCAGCAGAAAAGAAAGCATTCGTGCCTTCATTTGAAATGTGACTCAAATTATTCAAGTCATTTCTAATCGCGAAGTGCTTTGACCCCCGTTGCGTGTTGACTTCGAGTTGAAATTGGTAAAATTTTGCTCGTTACAACGGCTTACGTGTCTGTCATCGTAATACTGTAGATGTGATATAACACGTCTTCCATTTTAAATTATACTTGAAAAGTGACGGTTGACTTTGGATTGTATATCATTTACTAAATTGCAGATTATTTGAAAATATCAGACTTGGGAACTTTAGCGTGTTTTGTTAATTGAATCATGTTAATACACTTTTACTGCTCATAAATTTAAACGGCTTTTAGATTCTTATAATGAAAGTTTTTGTATTATTAAATTCGTTTATATTTTTAGAGATATAATTATGTTTCTTAATACTTGCTCCAGAATTTAAAAATAGAGGATTTTACAGGGATCTTGTTCTGCTGAATTTAAGTTGTTTCAGTTACTATCAATTCAATATAAGGACGGAGTCAAATTAAAATGTCCGTTATCTATACTGAGAGTCTGTTTGTTTGAACGCGCTAATCTCAGGAACTACTGGTTCAAATTGAAAATTTATTTTTGTATTGAATAGACCATTCATCGAGGAAGGCTTTATGCTATATACCATCACGCTGCGACTAATCGGAGCGAAGATACAATGGAAAATATGGAAAAAACAGGGCAGTGCACTCTTCGAGGGCTTCCGTTCAAAAATTCCTAACTTATATCTTGTAACCACGAGGACGATGTCGCGGGCAACAGTTAGTATTATATATAATATAAACTCTAGGTGGGTACAGGCTCATGCCTAGCATGTGGTCGTATATAACTTAGACTGCCACTTTTCATGCTATGCAGGTAACATTGTAAACGAATAACAGAAGCAGAAAAAATATTAATAATAAAATTAGTCTTCTTCAGTCATATGAAGACTAAACGGCACTTTCGTTTGTCTGAAATGCTATATTAGTTATAATTGTCTTTATAGCGAAAACGAATCACAATCTGCACGCGATTTATGATTGTCACGATAAAATACTTAATGAAACGTGAATTTGGAATAAAATGCGGTAGAGTTGTGCCTGTGCATGTGTAGTCACTGTGATTTACGAGTCCAATGATGGGTTTTTTGTTAAGTTCGCGTGCGTGAATTTTAATTTGTTTGGTATTTTCAGCATTTTTGTACTTAACTTTGTGATGTCGTAATTTAATAAAAGTAGTTTTATTATCATTACTTTGGAATGACTTATTCGCTAAGGTTTTTTCTCATAACTATGAAATAATTAATCATTCATAAAATATTACAAATGCTCGTACATTTTTAAAAGCTTTCAAGAAAATTAACATAGCATAGGTACCTTATGATGATGAGTAATCAAATGATGATGATGATGGTACTTCGTTGTGTGATAGTTCTGGTGGTACCAAGAGCAGAGCTTGAAGATATGGCTCAACGCAGGGAATATGAACAGCAGGAGTTTAAGGAACATCTTCTTTGCCGTCGTCACTCCCATTATCAGAGGCAGAACGAACACGAATTTTAATGCTATTAATTTGATGACTAAGATTATCGCTATGGCCGCCGTTACGAGTTTCTTCTTTATGTATTTTTCTGGAACAAAACAAATGATCATCAGAATAGGGTTATTCAACTGATGGAAGAATTGGACATATAGTAAAGTATTATATTAAAGACAGACGAACAATATGACGTGAAGAAGCTATGATCATAATTCTTTGGTAACGGACCATTGTCCAGATCATTACGTTATTTTATTTTTGAAATACAACCAATTCATCTAACGACTTAATTGTCAACGCTCACATTATTATTCAATTTATTGCGTAAATACCACAGTTAGAAGAACGTACTTTAGTGGTAAAAGTGCACAAATACAAAGAGCTTTTAGAATCCATTCAATACAAAAAGACAGTGCTTTTGTTTCCAGCCCGTACTTAGTCATGAGTAATCACTCTATTCTTCCAAGTTTATTGTAGTTTGTTTTGTCATTTGTAACTTATTTTCTTCAAGTTTCTTCGCTTTACAATTGATAAACGTTTTCAACCTCTTTTCTTTCCTAGTTACGTAAAAGTAATGGGTGAAAAGTCAATTTGTTGCTTTCATCATGAGTGATAGCTAATGCTGCAAAGAAGTTATTACAAAAATACTTTTGTCTTACAGTTATGTTTTGATCGTTAACAGTAAGCTACGCATTTAACCTTAACCTTTCTGTCTACGGGTCGTTACTCAATTATCCAATTTTAACACTTATTTATTTAAATTACTTACTTATCTTGTGGAAAAATAGCCTCCCCTCGCCATTATTTGCCTGCGGCTCGAGGTCGATGTGGACTAGTGCTCCCGTCTTCGTCAGTGCCCTGGGGGACACCCTCAGGGTCGCTCCTTGGAAGAAAGTTTGAGGAAGCGTCAGCTTCATGTCGTGGGTCACTAAGAATTTTACGCTCTTATCATATAAAGCGCTTGTTATTTCTTCTAATGGAGATTCTGGAACAATATTAAAGGTATTGTAAGAATACAAAAATCTGATATCTCATTAGTATTTATGAGTCTAATTTACTCGTTAACGACCGTGCACATGTTTGTGCAAAAAATATTTGAAAAATCGTAAGCTGGTAAATGATGCAATGTCTAAGAGCATTGTAGATAACAGGTAACAAAATAATCTCATTCATTAATTCTTAAATATTTCCCAAACTGATGTAACAAACATTTTAAAGGTACCATTTTATTACACTCAAACAATACGACAGCCTAACCATGGGAACACCCATTTGAATAATATGAAAAGCAGCAGAATCACTTGTACATAAACGGTTCACATTATCACTTACTAAACGAGAGTATACCATTATACAAGGTTACAGCCCACAATGAAGGGAAAAGCCGATTTCATAACAATCTATTCGATTCTCAGCCATTTCTCAACTTTTCCTATACCTACATGATTTATTTCTCCATACTGTGAAGCAATATTTTCTCTCTTTTTAATTTCTTTTGTATTGTTCGCTTCGATACTTTCTTCCGGTTTGCCACACGTTCTAGTTAGATCGTCGATTAAGGACTGGATACATTAGTGCGTGTCTAATAAAGGCGGTCAGTCTTGCGTTGGATCAGTATTTTCTATTGGATCAATTCCCTCACGTCCTATTACGATTAACCTTTTTTGTTGCTTGGTAACTGCCGTGATAGTTATTCCTTTGTTTTCAAGATTCTATTTTGTATTGTTATTTTCTGTTCTTTCATATAAGTGTTATGATATAGCTACGTTGATATCTGATGTATTTTAATCATTCTTCATTTAATGTTATTTAAGTTACTAAAATATTTATACCAGCCTATTGATATCCTATTGTTGGGTACAGACCTCTTGTGTTGGATCACCTTGCTAGCTCACTGCGAGCTGACAGTTTAGATAACAATATTTGGAATCTAGGCCTTAAATGTAGTTATTTTTGTTAGTAGTGTGTTAAGAATAATTGACAAGTTATAGACACCTTGTATATAACTTAAAAGAGTAACGTTAGTTCTTTGTACCTCGTGGATATAAATCCATTCATAGAACCGAATAAAAATGAAGATTTGACGTCACATATTTTTCTATTTTATTGCTCTTTCAGTTAAATCTGGGCATTGAGTCCAAGCCTTCGAGGAAGTAGCGTTTAAGAAAAGAGTAAGGAGGTGGTCAACTTCACCGTAATGACATACAATTATGTAGTATTAGTAACGTATGGGGCTTTGCATGTCTACGCTGATTTAATGTCATAATTTGAATGTAAAGTATTGGCGTGGTATGTGATGCCGACAGAAAAGGTCAAAAATATTTTGTGAGTAAAACATGACGGAATATTATGAACTCCGTTAAAGACAAAATTTATAAATTATAAAAATACTATATTGTAGGAAGCAGATTGATAAAGCCAATTTCATGAAAATTCCATTTACACTGCCAATCTTAAAAGTGGTTATAAAATTCTTTATTTTAATAAACTTTCAATTTCAACTTATAACTTTATTTTCTCTGACTTAAACGTTGTTTACGACTACTGGCTAGCGTGCTGATAGTAATTAGTAATTAACAATAAAACGTTATTTGAAAATACTTAATAGATAAGCACAATTATAGAGTGTGTACGATCTCTAAATAATCGTGGTTTACGAGACTAGCTTGGGACTTTTCAATCACAAAATAATGTCGTGCGTTAGGCGTCAAATTGGACATAATCATGCGCTAATCAGCTTCAATAGCCAATCATGTGTGGTGATGTGATTTAATGATTAACAAACCTTGTGTCAAGCCGTTTTCAAATTCGATGTTAGTAAATGCTAGAAAGGGTTTTTGATAACTAATTAGTAATGCTTCAATATCATCATCAGCTATAGCTTTTTTCATCGCCCTCTTCATTTTATTTTTCTCATCACATTTTGTACCTAGCTATCATTATTATTATTCTATAAGAATAAGACAGTAACAGGGGGCTAAAGCTACGTTTTGGTGTAGAGAGATGCTGCTCTACGAGAAGGCCAAGCGCTGCCTCGCTTCAGTATCATTATATGTATGTTTAAGACCTTCATTTCCATTATGGAACGCAATAATTTTTTTGAGTATAATCCATAATACATATTACTTCAAGACGTGGCAGTAGACCTTACGATCTTTTAAATTTTCGATTGATTCTTGTTTTTTAAATACCCATTAAAGTTCTTTAAAAAAGTTCCTGAAGCCTGTCATAAATCATAGTTTTAGTACTCCTCATACGACTCACTCAAAAACCACAACATTCAAGGCAGTTACAAGTTGACAACCATGACAAGTGCCTATCCCTTTGTGGTGAACCGCAGACAAGTGCTACGCTCCATGGGCCACTGACCCAATACGGAATGATCTTTTGTGGCCAATAGTGTGAACTTAGAATATATTGGGAGTTAATGTTATTTTATTGATGTTACAGCTGCTGACATAGTACAAGCTTGTGAAAATGTCTTTGCTTTAAAAGCTCAACAATAATTTGAAGTATCCACATAAGTATTTTTAGTTAACAGTACCTAGTTATTAATATGAAGAATATTTAATAAAAGACTGAATTTATCATTCCCGTTAAAAGCACAGAAACAAAATTTGTCTTTCTTGGACAGCTATAAATATCAGAACGGACAACAAATAAAATTGACAAAGAAGGTTTCCACAAGAATATTTATATCCATCTGTATACCTCAAGTTATGTATGCCACCTATTGAATCTTTTGAATGTCATTGAAAGCCGACGTCAAAAAACACATTAGAAAATCTATTCATCGCAGGCATTAAGTATCTTACGCAGTATTTAAAGGCTTAAGTAATAATTTCCCTAACGGTCTTATGGTGACAAATTACAAAATAGTTGATAACAAAGAAGAAAGCAAAAGCTGTTTTGACATAAGAAAGAAGTATGATGGTAAGATAGAAAATTGTATACAAAGACAGATGACCTTGGGTTAAAAACTAGAAATTTAAAAACTGTCATCGTTAATGAGTTCCAAAGAATTAACAAATGAAAGTACGTACCTGCATGAAAGTCATAATGATGGAATTTAAAAAGCATAATAGTTTGGAATTCGAAAATTTTAAGGCGATTACCAAAATGACAAATTTCAAGAAGTCGGTGATTTCTTTACACTTTTAGAAGACTTGATGTTAAAGGGTCAAGAAATTATGACTGTAACTGATTTAACACACATACTACAGCTTCAGTTGTTCAATAAGATTCTCTCGCACAAATACCTACTTATATTACTCAATGACCAAGTATCCATGCCTACATTAATTTTGCAGATAGTTTGCTAGCTAAACAGTTTCACTATCTCATTTTCTTCACCATTAGCGATATCTAACGAGTAACCATGGGCAATATGCTCATTAAATAGCAAAACATCTCGTCATACAACTACTATCACACTTTTACTCTTCGTATGCTTAATGTGTACCTCGATTTTAGTCTAGATAACATTTGTTTTCTCTTAAATCATAGAAAATGTATCAGTTAAAAAGTACATTAGAACATTGCTAGCTTTTTTTTTCTCCGGTAGACATGCCACCTTCATAACCATGTTACAATTCCAGTTACGCAATGAAATGTAATCCTTATTTCATACCCAATAAGAATCGTAACGATTGCAAATAATTTGCCGACGATCAAGAAGAAACGTTTGAAGGAAAATCCATTTAATTTTGCACCTAACCGCATTCGAAATAAGAGTTATATTGATAAGTAATATTTGTTGCTTTATTTTGCTTTCACTGAGGAATGCAAAATGCTTTCGAAATCACGTTTGCAATGAATTATTTCACAGATGGTCAATGGCAAAAAAGGAAAGTGGTAAATATGAGGTATGTGGTAATTTAATTAGGATTTTGGTGGTAACTTGTGAAAATTTCCATGATAAAAATAAAACGTTGGAACATAATATCTTCATGTTACGACGTTTTTTGACTTCAACCAATCGGGTATCGAGACAGTTGGATGAGCGTGATATAGCAGTTAAGTAAAGCTTTACCACAGTCAAATAGAAAAAGGCCCGAATACAATTCCCTTAACAGTTTAATCTGCACTTTATTGTACATGAGCTTTTTTTAAAGCCAAAGCTTAAAGAATTTCTTTTACCTAAAAAATATAGCACAGTTGTGCTTATAGTCAATTTACGAATTATGAAAATATTTTATCTAATATTTTACCCCAATAATTAAACAAACAAACAAAATATGTTTCTGTTTTAATGTTGTGTAACATATGAAATACAATGTTAAGTGCTTATAGCTAATAACTAACACAATTTCATTTACACCATCTAACGTAGTAATCTTTCCATTATCTAGCCCATACTCCTTCCCATCTCCATCCATACCGTTACCAACCTTGACCTCAAGTCTACAATCGTTCACAGCATTTACATCGTCTGCATCAACGTCACAGACTACATTTAGAACAAGCATCTCTTGCGACACACATAACCACTCATGTCATCAACTTCGCACTATAATAGGTAATTGCTAGTTTGTATTGTTTGAATCTTTCTTCTCATCTGTTTTGTAAACATCAGTTCCATTATATTTGTGTAAGAACCATTCACATTTGTTGCTTTCTAGATTTTGGATTTGTAATTTTTCTGTCGGCGACGTTTCACTTTCAGAATTTTAACTGACAGGTTGTTAGAAATTTTGTTGGTAAGATTAAATTCACTATCAATAGATTTTGCTGCTATATGGTATTTTTTTATGTATCTAAAGTAGCCTGAAAGAGTTCAACATATTTTTTTTTAACTTAATATGGACTATTCTGAACTGGTTCCCCGTGGCCCAGAACAGAGAATCGCGGAAGGATTTGGATTTGGCATTTGCCCAGCGGTGATATGGGCTAGATGAAAAAAAAAAACTCTTTGAACGAAACGACGCCTATCCTAGTCGAGACATCCTAAAATACAGTTAACAGTAGGAATACTTGACAAATATAATTATGTGGTACAGTAAATCGTTCTAAGTTTTAACTTAACATCACTTCCCACTATGCGTTTAATAGACTCATCTAAGTCGTCCAAGCGGAACTATTCTCGTGTTATTTGAGTCATCCTAGAATGTCATTGACACTGAATTGAAAATCTTGAAACAGAAAGTTCAAAGAACAAGGCAATGACTTGACACTATTGGTTCTATTTTGAGATACTTCACACATATTCACCCACTCATGATGCTAACTTCTAAAGTATTTGATGCGAAACTTGAAAGTGTGGGTGTACTTTTTTCTTGTCACTACTTTTTATGTAAACAAATGCACGTCTCACAATGTATTCTGACAATTGTTGGGATGAATCGTATAAGTGTATCGGAGATAAAGTCTAGAGTTTCACAGCAACAAATATTTATGTTTCATGGAAATAATGAGAGTTCAAAACAATATAAGCGAGAGAAAAGTTCTATGAAACATTGCAAGGAAATAAACAGAATCTGATGGGTCTTAGATCATTTCTACAGTACGACACTTAAATACCTACTAAAATGTAAGAACTACGCAACAAACTACGCAATAAAATGCGAACAATAAGTCCAAAATACGACCAGTATACTCCTAAAACATTTTGGTCACAATCGGAGCTCAAACTATACTGGATGCCTGACCTTATGTGACATGAATTGCTTATTGTTTGAATAGGCAAATGCGTTTTCACCGCGAATGTACAGTTCATCGTTGATGTCTCAATACAATATGGCTGTTTTAGAGAAACCTTTGTTTATGTTAGCACTTAGCTTATGTGTTTATTTGCGTGTTCGGTGGTGGTTTCTAATTTAACTTTACGTCTTCAGAAATAACTTTACAATTGTTGGTTTGTCATTCGTTTACTGGTGGTCGTAAATCTTGGATATATGGATTCATATGAAGTCTGGCAGGATAGAATCGCAAATAAATTTTAAGGATAAGTCTTACTATAGAATACTATGTTATATATGTAGTTAAGATGACTGCGGAACTTAGAAAGCTTGTAGCATAATATGAAACATAGTTTCAAACATTTGGAATCACAAACGGTGTCCAATTTAGAAACTCATCAGTCGGTTGATAGTCTTAATCACACGTTAGTATATTGATTTATCATTGATTTCTACGCTAATGTAATAGACATGCTACTGAAAAGTAATACGATAAGTACATACATTGGTACCCATTTAGCAACATTGTATCAAGCTCTACTCGAAGCACGTGTCAATGTATTGGTTCTGTTCAATTTGTTTTACGACGTCGTAATCTTTGATAAGCTACATTTACGATTCTACATATTGGAATATTCATTGTTGTTGAAATCCATAAATATTAATTTCCATTTAAAAAATATTATTGTATATTTTCCCCTAAACTAACAGCTTTTAAAAATGTCATGTTTATTCTACATTCACCTGGTTCGTCATCCTCTATTTCGTTGTCTTCTTCAAAGTCATCACTTTTGGCTCTATCTTCATCCTTGCTGCCAGTGAGGTAGATTGAATTAGCTTCTTTACTATACTTGTTGATATCCACATTGTTTTTCTTGAAACACATACCACTGGCCACTTCCACATCACCGTTCATACCTATTTTATCATCTAGGTAAGTATAAACGTTCTTCTGTAAACAGCTAACTGACGGCGATGCCGTGCACTTATTCAAAATATTGTCCCACAACACATTACCAGTCCTAAATGTACCATTTTGATAAACGTCACTAAAGTACCTCCCGGACACACTTTCGAGTATCTTCATACGTTTCGATATATCATCTGTGACACTACACTCAGCATGTTTGACACTTATTAATATTATAACTAAAAGCTTTGCTATTTTGTCGATTGTCATTTTGATTTTGCTTCCTGCCTCATAGCGTTCACCCATTGTTAGATCATCACCGGTTTCCGTTGGTTCGTCACGAATTATTTTATTTTGTGCACACGTTTGGTCTGTTGCGGAATCGAAGCACGTCTACTCTAAGCAATTCCATTCTCTTAAAGTTTCGTGTATCGTAACTTTGGAAAGCAAGTTGATAGGAGTTATGTTGACAGGTTAAATCCGCTGCGTTGCTCCGGATAAATTCGAATGCATCATCTGTAACAAAAGAATGTGCGTTAACAAGGTGTGACTGACATGTTTACGTACGTATTCAATCAAAATGCTTGTATAAACATTATAATTACGTAAATTGCTGTAACTGTCTTGTCAATAAAACATTTCAGATAATATTCTTGCCTATAAATTAATACTTAATGGAAACCTTTTCCTCTCATTAGCATATTGCGCTCATTACTTTATTTTTATTATTTCAGGCGCACGCACATCAAACAAGTTTATTTCAATATTTGATTCGCTCTCGAGATCAAGGTAGCTGTAGCCTACTGCAACTTCGAAAACAAGCTCAAGTTCAGTAGGTTTTTTAGGTTAAGTATACATAAAACTATGCCTACTTTAAATTCTATGTTTATTTTTGAAAGCAGTCGTCTTAGTGACGGAGACAAGTGAAAGTATAAACTTGTCATTGGTAATATATGATTTTTGTTACATCCCAGTAAATTGGTCACGCCTTGTTTAACCTAAGATGTATTGTTTATGACACTAACGATATTATGATAGTTCACGGTTTCTATAAGATTATGGATATTGATTCTGTGGAGCGGAGAATTTGTATTTTAAAGTAATTTTGCGATAGAACTTCAAATCTCATTGGTTAAGAAAGATGTAGTGATTGAGAAAATCAAAGTTTTTCAGACTTTACAATTAAGTATTTACATATTTATTACAACGAATCTATTATTATTTTAAAATGTAACTTTACGATTAAATAAATAAAATACAAAGAAAATAAGATTCCCTTTAAGGGTCACGAGAGCGATGTCCGGGATATAATTTTATAACCCTTTTGCTTTAAACGAGAAACACGAGTTTTTGTAGCGAGTATTGAAACCAGTCTCTGTCAGTGTGAATGAGACTTCTGCCCATAAGCGTAACGTACGGGAATCTAAATGCGTGGATGTGGCTTCATGACTGATTGGTTCCTAACTGGATACGGTATACTTAATAAAACTGAGCAAGTACGAGTCGAGCTCGCGTCAACGAGGGTTCTGTACAAAGAGGTCAAAGGAAAACAAATTGGTTTGGTGTCAAAGGAATATCTTTTTTTTAAGAATAACTTATTGAGATTCTTGTCGGTTCTTCTCCATGGGAATTACATTTTGGAATCGTGCATCTGGAGTTATTAATTTAACTTAAAAGTACCTGAAAAACCATGTAGACAGTGGACAGTAAAACCTCAGGAATAGGGGTCTATTTTTGCCCTCGAGGTACAGAACTCCATCGTCAGTCGCAAGAGCACTCTAAAGCTTGATTTTGTCTTTTACCTCATTCTTTTTTATTTCATTCAAATACCAACAAGTCAGCTTTATATTTCTAAGTATTGCAGCAAAAACACTTACCAGATTAAAACCGACATTGACCATATCATCTTTAACTACTCCATAAAATAAAAAGAATATGAAAAAAATAATGATCATAATTGGATTTGTTATGGATTTTTGATTGGATGTTGCTAATTATAGACATGTTTATTTATGATTAGAACTCGGACAGATGAACTGATTGGATCCACACGCTATGCTCTTTAGGCCGTAATAATTGCTTATTAAACGTGAAATTATATCAGCTGCTACTGGTGCAAGTGAAATAGAGTAAGAAAAGGAAGTTGAGAATTAAGATCACAAAATAAAATATAAAAGATAGTTTAAAAATGATAGATGAGACTTCTCAGAATAAAACTTTATTTTGATGAAGTTGACAAAATATGTCGATGCCGGTAACAAATTAATCACTAAACTAAGAACTTAAAAATAAGCTTGATTAATTTAAACCAAAACTTTAGTCGGAAACTCAAAAATAGTATGCTATATCAGGCCAAAAAAGAACGAACTTTCACACTGACTAAAATAAAAAATGAAAGAGCAAAGAACACAAATCAATATACCGTACATAATCCATCGAGACGTATTAAAAGAACAAAATTCAATTAACAACAACAATGATAATTTAGATGTCAACACAAATCCAATAGACCCCGTTAAAGCAGGTGCAATCGTTAATGATATACAACACACTATAGGAAAAGTATAATTAGAACTCGTAACAACGTCAACCTATTGGCCCGGAACTTCCACTCCTAAATTCTGACCACGTGTGGCCCCTTCAACAGCGAATGCCTCGCATTCTAATGGTATCACAGAAACTGGTGTTCCTCCAATGGTTTATGTGCGAGAGAAAGTGAATTCTATGGATGGAAAATTTTGGGATTTCATCATTTCTGTTTGTAAGTTATCATATATCTATCATATACACTCGGATGTGGATGTGCTAATGGTGTTAATTGGTTTTTAGGAATTTGGGTTAAGGGCGTGTTGATTTTAATGTTTTGCTAAAGACTATAGGATGAATTTTTTTTTAGATTATCCAGTTCCAAAGTTACTCAAAATTTAAGTATTTAAAAAAAATATATATTAAGATCGCTCTTCTAAAGTAATGTACGGTTAACTTACGTGTAATGTCTGGATCGGCAGACT
Organism: Trichoplusia ni; assembly: GCF_003590095.1. Classification (NCBI taxonomy): domain Eukaryota; kingdom Metazoa; phylum Arthropoda; class Insecta; order Lepidoptera; family Noctuidae; genus Trichoplusia; species Trichoplusia ni. The sequence continues at coordinate 20,153,424 of NC_039478.1, forward strand.
AGGTTAGGACAAAAACTTACTTCGGAGTTGCTACTCATGAGTTGACGCGGCGGCGGTGTCGTAAGTCGAACTGATTTGCTCGCAACGACTCTGCCGTAAATATTAGCCCTCCCCAGGAAAAATATTTTAAAAGCAATTATCAATTAACTGCAGTTAATTCGGTAGTAAACTGTTACTGTGTTTTTACACTAGAATTTCTTCTGCATAGGCTTTCAATCAGATAAAGCAAACCATGCGTCGAATTGTCGTAGCGTTTGTAAGTCCACAGGAACTCTGCAGAAATAGAACATAGAGTTTGGACCCAAAGTTTTTTTCAAACCCTGAAATAATATTTTTTCAGAAAATATTATTTTACTTCCAATGAGTCACTTAAAATAAATCGCAATGATGACGCATCCATAGACAGTTTCATACATGCAAGTAGGAAAATTATCGGCAAACTAGTAAAACGACCAACAGACACACTTTTAAAAGAATTGCACCGGTTTCCTTATCCAATAAAATGTCTGTGACTCTTACTATTTGCACTGTTTTTGCTACAGCAATTATATTGCAATTATTGTTTTAGAATCGCTGTTGGGTACGAATTCTTATTGTTTGTCTCGTATACTTTCTAAGCATAGATTAATGAATGTAATTGCAATTATTATGTTTTAACTTCTTACTTATTTATTTAGCGTGAGATGTCGCTATCCACTGTGGGATTCGATCGGCTCATAGAAAAAAATTCTCGCAGTTTTCACAAACAATCTTATAGTCTAGCTATGCTCACAGGAGCACACAAGGAAAAACAATGTTCCGAGCGGAAGTATTTTTTCGTTTTAACAGCAATTCATTCACAGACCAACGAGTTGTCAAATCCGTCAGATTAATATTTTATCCACGTCTATTCATTACGTTGTCGTCATGCGTGGATCAATATTTAGGCTGTGGACCATACACACGCAATTAATTGGTAAAAGTTACGCTCTGAATTTCGCATGAGAAAAATGATTACTTATTTAAATTAATATTAGCATATCACGAATATATCTACAATAGCTATTAGTGTCTCTCAAGGCATTGTATAACAGAAAAATCATTCTATTAACAAGAAGCTCATTGTCTGCTTTGAGTCCACATTAACGTCCATTAGTGGCATCCCACTATTAGCACTATTGTTTTAGTACTTTCTATAAGAAATAAGTCCTTCATACACGAGGCAACGAAAGCCCACGACAGCCATTTAAGAACCATGACAGTATCCGTTGTACAAACTCTTATGGACAGGTCTTCACTTCGACTGCACGAATAGCCGAGTGGTAAAGGTCACCACGAAAAACCCATGGTGCATGACGTGTCGCGTTTCCCGATTCGATTGCCGTGTAGGACAAGCATTTTTGTGATCCACGAATTCAGGTCCTGAGTCTGTGTCTTTGTGCATATGACTTGAATTTTTGTAGAACCCTCGCAATGCAAGGATTAGATCCCTTACTGCGTTAGATTCATTTTTCATAAAATGGTATGGAGATTCTTACATAGGTGTACGTCATAGGAGTCTAAATTCAAGTATCGGATATTTGCGTACGAAAGGCCTTATACAAACTCATTGACAAAGTCCGCGAGGTCCGAGGTTCGACGCATGTCTACTTTCACTGAGAAAGTCCGGTTTTAGTCAAACGCTGATTAGTTTGTTCCTGACCTTGTGTGATATTGTTGAATACTGCTAGTCCACTGTCAAGGAGTTAAGAGGAAACTAGGGTAGCAAGTCTTTTTCACTATATTAAACACGGATCTTCTTTCCAATACTATAATGCTTTAATTCTAGTAAATAGAAATGTCACTAACTTGTAAGCATGTGCCAGAGGAATGAAAAATTTACTTATATATTTAATGTAATTATCTACTGCTTATTATAAGTGAACTGTAAAGTTTTTTTAAGAAATATATTTCTATAAACCGAAATAGAAATTCCCCATTTTAAAAATAACCAAGTGTTAAGGACATTTTTTATTCCATTTAAATCAATCATATTTCCATACGTGATGAAGGCGGATGTTACCAAGAATCTCTCTTAATTAATTTAATAACAAATCTATCAAATTCATTAACACCACTGAAAATATGTTTAAATACAAACTTGTTAAGAACCATATAGTGACTGTTTTCGATTCCATACACTCCTTACAATAAGGCGAAGTGGGTCAGACGTCTGTGCGGCTAAGAAAGTGCAAGTGCTATTCATTCGGAATTACCGGGGCCGTGCCGTGAGCTTGGCATTGTGTACACTAGCAACACTTGGCTAATACTTGCAGTGGTAGTCTAGTGGACCGCTGGACTGTCTAGTCAAAAAGTCCTAGGGTAAAATCTCAGCGCACACCAATTTTCGAATTCATAGAAATACAACAATGTAATCTCCACTTATTTGAAAAGGTGAAAAAAAATCATCGCGTTTGCACCAGCACACCTGAGGTTTTTCTAAGCTTGTGCAAAGCCACATCAGAGTACCTGAGGAAGTTTAAAAAGTCTAACAAAAACCTGTACATTAAGTCGTTATCATATTATTTTTTGAAGTTTAAAAATTGTTTAGTGTCCCGGTAGCCAAAGACCTAGTGACTCTACTTGAGCGGTTCCAAAGTAGCATTATCATAGAAGAAGGCCGGCAGTGGTATTATGAATAATGCGAGTGCAAGGAATTTTGGAGGTGCTATAGGCTATTATTACAGTTCTGATCATTTTGTAACTACTAGAAATTGTTGGTTGTAACCAAATGAATATCGATGTTGAAATGATTGCAGAGGACGCTCAATGCAGCCCATCGTCTCATAAAGAAACATGAACTGTGCTTAAAAAATCCATGTTTCCCTATGAGCCAATATTTTATCCAGTTAACTTGATTTAGCTTTTGATGGATGATCGGTTAAAAACATTATCATACTAGTATGAAAAACAAAAAAAAACATCAATTGTAAGGCCACTTTTGATTTAAACAGTAATTACGTCATATTTTGGGTCGAAACGCAAAAACTACTATTAATAATGCAAAAAAACATTCGCTGTTACACTTTTAGAAAATAGCTATACAAAAAATTTAAGCATCCTTTGAATCAAGTCAAAATACATTAGAAAGAGGAAGTCCAATAATCGAATAAACCGTTTTACATTTAGTCGCAATTGATAGTGTAACGGTAACGGGTTTGAAGCTGTTTCTATTGCTTCCAGTAAATTACCAAAAACTTTGACGATAAAAACAGAGTTTTAGAAGATGGTTGAAGTATAACTGCACAAGTAGATGGATTAAAGGTTCTTTAGCAGCGATACACCACTATACAGGGTAGTCAGAAGCTAGATAAGTCTGACAACCAGTCTGACTAAGAGGTATCGTGTTACTCAGGTAACTTAGTTGAGTTGGTCCGATAGGCAGTCGCTCCTTGTAAAACTCTGGTACTTAGCTGCATCCGGTTAGACTGATATTCAACCCCAACATTGTTGAAAAGCTAGGCTAATGATGATGACGTTTTATAAATACCCGATAATACATTCCACCCAAAGTGATAACCATTATTATATACATAAACGGTAAGGAACCAATGTATTTCAAAAATCTCCAATTTTTTTACGTGTAGACGTAAGGACATTTGAATCGATGATTTTATTAACTGTGTTCAAAGGAAAGATCGTTGTTTATCAAAAGATGGCTAAAAGTCATGGATTCGAGAAAGCTAAAAGAAAGTTGAATTGGCCATTCAATATGTATGGTTTGGTCATAACTGACCGTTCGGGTGACAGGTCATAAATTATGTACCATCTTCATTCGATTTGTATTCTTGAAAACAATAATATACTGCACTTAGTGTGCCATAGTTCATGCATTTATTTTTTAATGGACAATGGATTTTGTATCTGTCTTGACATAAATTATTTGAACTTATAATTTTCTTTCATTTCCAACGCTTCGGCTTCCAAGCAATACAAATATGTGTTTAGAGCACCAAGATTTCGATTATTCTTCGTTACATAATTTTCTCATGAGTACAGAATTTTGGAGAGACTTAATATTATCATGAAGGGTGGAGCTCGTGGCTAAGCTATAACCGCATAAGTGATTCGATCACAGGTTAAGCTATGCTTGACGCGGTTGGTCCGTGGATGGGTGACTATCTTTGTCATAACAAGTTTCTCCGTCTTTCGGAAGGCACGTTAAATTGTGGGTCCCGGCTGTTGTTCCTACATCTTTGACAGTCGTTACAGATAGTCAGAAGCTAAAAAGTCTGACAGCCAGTCTAACCAAAGGGTATCGTGTTGCCCAGGTAACTGGGTTGAGGAGGTCAGATAGGCAGTCGCTCCTTGTAAAACACTGGTACTTAGCTGAAACCGGTTCGACTGGTAGCCGACCCCAACATAGTTGGGAAAAGGCTAGGCCGATGATGACTTAATACTATCATGAAAATTTGAAAAAGATGTTAATACCCCGTCATTATCTCTTCTTCGGAGTATTCCTCTTGCCTTTTCATCTCTAAGAGGCTCAAATATTCACTTACGGGTGCTGTAGGCCTGTATTTTTACATATCATTTGTGTCCGTCTCCCACCAGGCTAATCAATCTTACACTTGCTATCTTCTATCTTTATGCGTCCCATCAACTGATCTATTTTATCGTTATTTTGCCTTCGAAATCTTGGCCACCTGTTACTACTACACTTAGTTCCACCGTCATCACGTCTGTTCTTGAAGCTAGCAATAATTGTAAAAGTATGGATAGTTCGTGCATATAGCCTTTTGGAGTGAAAGTGTTTCGATCGAGATCATTACAATGAAAATAAAAGTGATTTCAACGAAAATCTGAAGCGGTTAATTCAGTGATAGATGAAAAATTAAATGCTGTATCAAAACTATTATTGGAATTCCCAATGACGTCATTTTTTTATTTTCTTTCTTCATTTATCAAGATGTGATGGAATTGCTTTATCGTCTAACGGGATTCCATTGAACATCATGTTTATTTTGTTCTGTTTGTTATTAGATTCTGATTTGTGTTTTGGTCGATTGCTTTCGCACCTTACATCATATCCACTGACTTCAAACCAGAATGTTAGCAATAAATTGGGATCAGAGTATCCTCATCGCTTGTAATAAAACTATTGCCGTTGTGGAAAAGAGATGCCACTCTACGCCAAGTAGCACGCCGTCTTGCTTACACAAGTATAGCGAAACTACTTTAACAGGTGGTGGTAAAGCCCAGTTCTTGTGGTTTTGGTTTCATTTGCGGTATATAATATCTGTAATTGGTTAATCGTTAAGTTTCACCGCTGCGAACGAAAATTGACCCGGAAGCCATTACTTAATGTCGAATTTAACGACGTAATGCATATAATTTATTTATCTTAGTCGTAAATCGAGCTCATTCACTATTTCGTTCTTTCACGGTTTCCTCATTTTACTTACTTACAACTTGATATGAAATTATGTACTGATTTAATTTGATTAGGTTCTAAAAGTAGGAATATAGAGTGTTTTATAGTAATGTTTGTTTAATGTATTATCCGGCTAGCCACCGACAGTATTTAATTATGGTTAAAGGATGAAGTTACTAGTCGCTGTAAGTAATGTTAAATATCTGATCCTTTAGGTCAGTAGCTAATAAATCTAGTAAATTAAGACTAGTTCGATCTCAGTGGCGTGCACTTGGAGAGGCCTATGTCCAGCAGTGGACTGCGATAGGCTGATGATGATGATGATGATGAAGACTAGTTTTTACGATACCCGTCAAACTGAATAATGTAGAACCTTTAGTTTCGGCCTGGTTGTAACATCCATACTTTTAACTTATTAAAATTTATAATGATTTTAAGTTAACATAATAATCATTTATGTTTTTTCATGTTTTTATTTAACAGTTTATAATTATCTGTGTCAGTATTTTTGGAATAGCTATTAACAAAACAATAAAACATTTCGTATGACGTTTTTTCGGTAATACTTTTTCTGAAATGCGCTTCATAGTTACGCTTTTTGCTTTCCTGAAATATGAGATGTTGTCTGGTAGTATATTCAAGTCCTTTTTCTTTTTTACTTATATCTGCTATCTTTATAAAACCAAATGAATTATTTATAAAACTTTAAATCTTATGAAAATATAATTAAAATTTCCACAGCAGACAGCATAACCCCATTCTTTTTTTTAGAGTCCTGTATTCAACGCCTTCTTTTCCAGAAGTATTTTCTATGAAATGGATTGTTTTAAGTTTGGCTATATAGATGGTCAAAATATTATCAGTCCTTGACAACTTCCCTGGTCGAGTGGCGTACGCACCGGTTTCAAGGTGTCGCTAGCTCTGACGTCCCGGGTTCGATCCCCGGTCGGGTCAATGTAAATTCACATTTCTACATCGTCTCGGGTCTGGGTGTTTGTGGAACCTTCGTTGTATCTGAATTCCATAACACAAGTGCTTTAGCAACTGACTTTGGGCTTAGAACAATGTATGTGATGTTGTCCGCATTTATTTATTTATTATTTCTTTATTTCCATCAGACCACCATTCTTCCAAAAAACTATCCCTTCATGACTTTCTTCATCTCTTAAATACCAGTTTATTTTGAAATTAATCTTCTCCGCACTACAGGTTAACTTTTAAACGACTTTTCATAGTGACTGGTCAACTTATCGGCCGAAATTAACTGGTGACTTGTTTTCAAGTATTTTCTCTTTCCGTTTCTTTTTTATCATGCTATGCGTGCTCAATTTTTGACACGTTAAAGTTTAACCTTTAATTTTTTTTTATAAGGCTGAAGAAAATTTTTTAAGGTATATTTACTGTCATGACGCAAAAAGGGTATTTGACTGTTTAGTCCGTCAGAGATTTCCCAAAAGTATAGATAAATTAAATACTTTTATATTTCGGAAATCTGTCTGACGGACTAAATTTTTTTTTTTCTCTAATATTCTGTTCGCTAGTCTGCAGTTGTATTCTTTAATACGTACATATAAGATAAAACAGATTGGACATTTCGATACATTCCAAACCCAATTCTTTAAACAAAGCTACGCTTATTAAGCACTCAAAATGCAGAGAAGAAACAAAAATACTCCAAACTCCGAATCAAACCAGGTTTGAAAGATCAGATCGATATCATGTCAACTTCATATCATGTCGACATCATATCAACTTCGAAGATAGGAAACGAGATTAACCAAAGCATCAGGTCGCTTCATAAAAACAGTTGACCATCAATATAATTTATTAAAAATCGAAAGTCCCTGACCTTGTTTACGCTGGGGTTTTCGTACATGTTTTGCGTCATTCCAACCAGTCCGAGAGAAAGTAAGTTAAATATGCGCCCTTAACAGGAAATTGAGTGAAATCTATATTTTATCGGACATTCGTCTAAATTGGGTGCAGGTGTGATGTCAACTGTTCTAGTTTTATCTTAATAGGTTCGTAAAAATGTGTTTTTCTCGAAATATGAGATGCGGTTGGTATTTTACCTTTACACTGTAAACGTTTTAGATTGCTTTATACTTGGAAATGTTGTAGTTTTAATTGCTAAGACATCTTTAAATTTATTTTAATGCTCTGTCCAGATCTGGAAGAGGTGAAAAGATAAACGTATCTACTTGATTTGGTGGATTTTAAAATTTTTCATACTATATCAAAGTATGAAATAACAAAAAAAAACATAAAACCCAAACCTATACCTATGGGTATCTTTGTGCAGGATACTTGAACTTTGGAAAACCTCTTTCGAAAACCCTCCGAAGTTCAAGCATTATATAAATTAGTAGGAGTTGTTAAAAAAATACTGCGGATTAAGAAGATTGTGTAAATGAGGGCAAAAGACGCTGAAATGTTTATAGTGAAAATATTTATCGTAAATCTAAAAGCGACTGAATATTCATAGAATATAATTAATAAACGTCTGCATAATCTTGGCAAGCTGTGTAATGTTATGTATGTAGGTAAAATACACAATTATTTTAACGTAAGTGGAACTTAAGGTATATACATAGTAAAAGTAATTTTGCAATGTCTATGTAAATATGAGGCTAGTGGCTAGGTTCCTATACTATTTCCTTTAACATATCTGTTTCATATTTTAAATTCAAACAAGTTTTCAAACAAGAAACTTGATCCAAGAAAAGAAATATTTTATTAATCTACTAGCTGTTGCCCGCGACTTCGTCCCCGTGGGTAGAAGATATAAGTTACGATTTGTACCTGCCCTGTTTTTTCACATTTTCCATTGTATCTTCGCTATTATAAGTCACAGCGTGATGGTTTATAGCCTAAAGCCTTCCTCGATGAATGGTCTATTCAACACAAAAATATTTTTTCAATTTGGATCAGTAGTTCCTGAGATTAGCGCGTTCAAACAAACAAACAAACAAACTCTTCAGCTTTATATATTAGTATAGAGTAAAGATAGTATAGATTAAGGAATGAAAACCTTTTCAAGTGCGAATAGCACTCACAACACTAAGAGCTCCGTAAGTTCCGTTCGAAAAGCCCAATGAAAAATTAGAATTCGCATTTATGACCTCACTACCAAAAGTTAGTAGACCTCCATTTTGATTTTTATTTACAATCTATCTGTGACGTTCTCATAAACACTGATAAATATAAATTCTCAGCCAATTATAACGTAATCGTCCAGAGTACACATTGAAAAATAATAATTATTTTTAAGTAACTATGAGTGAAGACCATAATTTAAAACATATGACAATCCTTATACACTTTCTCTTAGTCTGTGAAGTCTCATCACTTTCTTTCATTCATCATGTGTTCTTGACATCCCTTTTATCGGATCTGAGGGCTTGCTACCACTTCTAAAGTAATATTATTTGAGGCATAAGTGACGGTACACTACAAAGCTTGGAGCTATTTCTCTTTTGATTAACTGCAATAACAGGCATTGTAGGATCTCCAGATTATGGTATAATGGCGTAAACAGCTGACGTTTAAATCACCAATCATGTCATGTGTATGTTGAATTCCATTTGAAGGCCCTTCAAACCTCTGCAACCTCCTGCGTAGGTATCATACAGCGAAAATATTAAATTGTATTAAACAAGTCGCAAACATGTGGATTTTTGGACAGCTCATAAAATGTTGCCAAAAACTGCAATACAACATGATGTTAATTCGATTTACAGTGGAATTTTAAGCGAGATTTCCAATTAATTATTTGGTCGTTTACGCATATTTAAAGTAATTTGTAAAAACAACTCGGAGACGAAGATTCTTTTTTGGATCCTATACAAACCATTAATTTGGTAATTTGTCATTTAAATTTAAAGGTGTGAAGACGGTGATAATTTGAATATCTTGGGTAAAGCTTCTAAAAATAAACTATATTGAAGCACACTTTGCAAACGTTGCCAACATTAACACACTTTGGAAGGCTGTGAGGTTTTGTCATTTACATATATATGCTTGCTGGTATAAATACCAACTGTGACCTTGAAAATGGGTGCGACAGACAGTCTAGATATATCACGACCGAAGTTTGAATGAGACGACGAAACCAGCGTCAGTAAATCACTGTGTTAGATAATTATGAATCCACATCACAAAACTTTTATAAGACAAGTTATTCTGTCAACTGCAAGTCGGAATCGCGAAGAGTGCGATATAAGTCTAAAAAAAGTAAAAAAATGCAAAAATTACTTATCTCTACAAAACTAGCACAAAAAAAGTTGCTTGACCCTGATTAAATTATTGGCAACAGGACGTCTAGCTATCATAGTTATGCCTGGGGATATCCCATTCTAAGTTTTCCAATTTTAGCCTTTGGTTAAGGCACTTTACCAAAAAAAAAACTTATTGAATGTATTATTGTTGTGTTTTGTACAGCACATCATCGCTGCTTATTTATATTAAGCTCCGTTTCATTATCTTCTTGAATTTCTTTGTCTCACTATTACTTCAATAAACTGTTGCAAACTTCTTCGACTTCAGTCTCTCTCTGTAGATCAATAGATCAGACAAAGGATTATTAACTTGGCCTTTACAATAAGCCTACCCTGAAACCTTGGCCTATATTTCTAGATTACTCCGTCTAAGCCTTATTAAGTCTCTAACCACAATCTATAAACCAGACCAGGTCACTACAATCAAACATAGTACTTCCTTGCTTTCTGAGCTCTAACAATGGGAGGAACTAAAACTCGATGTTTAGAAAACTAATTCGAATAAATAAACGATTTTGTTTCAACTGTCTTTAACTGTATTGCATTGTGAAAACCTCAAACTATGTTTATGTAGCTTTGAGAAGACATATCGTGATATTGTCTTGTCAATGCATTTATTGGTAGAAAGAGATGTTTACTTGGTATTGTTTCATAAATTCATAAGATTTAGATTTATTTATATTTCTCAACTGTCTGGAAATATGATAATGTATTGTTTAAATCATGACACTAACAGCAGGAAATGCTATCAAACAATGGCATATCAACTTTGCATATCATTGGTCAATGGTAGTACATGTTAAAAAGACTACATCAGAACTAAGTACGTCTCTGGACATACTGAACACAAGACACAAGCAGAAGGAAAAGAAATTCGATCAACCTCTGCAACATCACTAAGAACAAAGTTACGAATACAATTCATCACCTCATCAGACAGTAAAAGCCAAACATAAGACGAAAAGAATGCAAGCAGACATGCGAAAGAAAGTTCCTGCGACAGAGAAACTGCAATAAATTGGATGTACCCAATGAGGTATGGCGTGAAGCTATGCTGGATTTCCAGATGAACGAGTCTATGCTATTGTAGCGTTTGTCTTCGAAACTATAAGTGGGAATTACTAGCAGTTCCATTACAATGATTAGAATCTATTTAGCGGTTCAACGCCTTTTATGAGCTGCTAAATTTATTTTATCTCTTTGCTCGTTCACGTGTGTCTCGTGTTGCAGTTTTTTGTGCGTTGTGTCTTCAGTCATGTCAAATGTCATGTATTTAGTATTTTACTGATTTATACCATCTTATCGCATCATACGCATGTCCAGTCAAGCCTTGACAACAAACTTAGTAAGAGTAGAAATGGCTTTGGTCTTCTTCACTTCTATGTATTGCAAAATGCATCTGATTGTTATCTCAAGTTAACCAAAAGTTGTATGTTAGAGTTGAAACCTAACCAACCAAGACCTGCATAACGTCGCCTAACAAAAATACTCTCGCTTAATATCAAAGTTATCTGGCAATATCGATTATCGGCTTATACTAGCGCATAATAATAATGTTGTACAAGAAATGACACGGCAATGATGAATCGAGTTCAGGACCAGTTTTTGTTCCAATATAGTATGATTTCTAGGTTACTTTAACAGCTAACTTCGTCGAATTGGAGGCGATTATAAGGAAGCTCATAGTGGCTATATCGCAACAGTTATTCGGGAGATTAAATAAGTTTAGCTGGATGGAGAAAAGAGTGTTAGCTCGGGAATATTTGATAATATGGCGATAGTTTGTATGGCGTTCCAGTGGTCTCAGGTATAAGAGGGAAGAACTTGGGTGGTTTTAGCCAGACTTCTCCGTCCTCCCTAAACAAAGAATATTACGGAATGACTGACTGCTAATGATTGCTAAAGTTTTGTTATTCGTAGAGCCACATGAAGAGGAATTGGATATTGTTTCCACGCGGGCAAGTGTGACATATTACTAGGTCCTGGTGAGAAGTCAGATTTTATTATGGAAATCAGCACCAGTTTTCCAGAAGCTTGGCCAACACCAGAGCTTGGGTACTCATGCACGAATCACTGCTTGTTGCTGCCATGTTTTGCATGCTGCACAAGCTTTGAGACTGGCACAGGATAAAAAAAGTCACAGACATATGCCCAGCATTGCCGCAGCCCAATCTTGGGACGTCCATCTGGGATGTGGTTATTAATAGGCAATTCTTTATGATAATAAGATAGCCCTTTTCCAGTTTCACCAGTACATTAGTAAGGTAGGACACATGAAGTGACTTCCTATCGGATCTTCAGATTCCGTTTCATTAGTTAACACAGTATCCCTTAAGGCCGGTTCTCGGAATACTGCCAGTTAATAGGCAGTTATCGATTGGTCTACTAAAGCTCGGACCTGCTGTGTTTAGTCACGTAGGCTTCAACCAGACCAAGACTCAGTGTTTCTTTTCACGTTTGCCCTTCATTTTTTGAGTTACTGGATACTTCTGCATGGAATATCTGCATACTTCCTGTAAGCTTCCAGGACGATGTGCCCTTCGGTTTTGAGGTTAAATTAGTTAAGGTTAAGTAGTATTTAGGTCATAAAAAAACCGATAATCGTAATTGGTGGATACTTGATGTGTCCATGATAGTTTGTTTACATCGGTGTAGTAAGTATTAAGACTGCACGGATAGCCGAGTGGTTAAGGATACCACGCCAAACAGACTGTGCATGTTGTTTTCCGGGTTCGATTCCCGCGTAGGACAAGCATTTGTGTGATCCACGAATGCTTGTTCTGAGTCTGGTTGTGTTTGTGCACGTGATTTGCATGTTTGTGAAACCTCCCGCGAGATAAGGTTTAAATTCCTTACTGCGGAAGTAGCCTTAAAAGTAGCGATGTCCAAAGCTGATAATAGGTCTCCCTTCAAGTAATATCGAAGTGGAGTATACAAAAGCACTGTCATAACGTAAAATGTGCCAATTTATTTTCACATGAATGAATACAAAGCGCGGTAAAGAGCCTGCCGGAACTCTTTCTCTCTTTCCGAAATCCGTAGTAATATTTAAAATTCACAAACTCCAACGACTTAACTACACCATCCGCTACTCAATTTCAATATAATTAACATAACATTTAAAATTCAACACCGAATTTTACAACTTTCGAAAAACAAACGAAACAACACCAAAAAGAACAACTTATTTAAGTTTTTATTTAATTATAAAAAATAAGTAATAAATAAATTAAAAAGCTTACCTGCGTCACGTGGCTGTAAAATCCTTTAAACACAACATTCACGTTTACGTATTATGGTCGAAACAGGTCATGAGTGGTTAAGAGACGCGCGGTCCGCGAGCTATCGCTTGGCTTACTAAATTCATCTCAGCTCTGCGGTGAGCGGGAGAAATTCGTGGGTCTCTTTCGCACTGGTTGTAGTGAAGGGCGTTGAGTTATCGATGTTAAGTTTTCGGTGTAGCAGCTTTTTTAAGTAACTGTTTATTTTTGTATTACTGTCTAAGTTAAATAGAGTGTATTCTAGTTTGAGTAGGTTATTTATCAATTGCATTGAGTATTTCCGATATAAGTTGTAGGAAATGGATTTAAAATGTATATAATGACAGTTTTTCTGCGAAATTTAAGTCGGTGTGAAAAATAATTACAAAAATAACAGGTTGAAGCCTAAACGACTTTCTAAAATGTAGGAATATACCTATTATGAGAAACGTCTAAAAACTTCCTGTACTGTCAAACAAGCCAACTTTGCCAATCAAGGTATCTTTGCCCCAAAAGCAATTTATAAACAAATCCTCTTACATAAGAATCAATTTTAGTTTAATGGTAACATTTATAATCAACTTTCCACCCAAATAATAAATATTGCCATAAAACTAAAATTGTTTCTTATATTAGAGGATTTGCTTATAAACTGCTTTTGAGGCAAAGATACCTTGATTGGCAAAGTTGGCTTGTTTGACCGGTACCAAAAGTTATCAACAAACATGTTATCGTATTCTTGTAGTAGGTATCGATATCGATACCCACGAATGCTAGTTACAACACTACAAACGTCAGACCACGTCTCAAGAGCAAGGTGAAGATCTGGGTCTTTGACCGTGTGTAGTGGCCGATTGCGAACGGCCGACTCTACCGTACTTGATACACGTTTTAAACTATAGTTTAACTGTAGGTTAAGTATTCATTAAAAGTGATTTATTTTTGCAAAACCGTTTCAAAAGAGTTTATTCATCAAATTTTGTAGAAACGAAACTGTTTGGTAGCTTAACATAAACCTGTTTTAAAACAAGAGAGTTCTATTAAAATAAATAAATTTAAAATAGAAACCTATTTAGACCAGGGTCGATAATTTTTAAAACCAAAAAAAATAATAGTAGGATGAAACCCATTAGAAAAGGAGGGAAATATTATAAAAATGAAAGGAAAAATAATTTACGGGCGATCTGATGTCGGGAAGGGAGTGGGGGTGACGTTTGAAGCGTAAAAATGGTTTTTCTCGATTTCCAGCAGAACTAAAGGTCGTATCGAAAAAAAGTCAAATGGCAAAGTTGTAGGTAATAAAAAGATCTAAAACTTTTTTTTTACACTTTTTTCACATAACCTCAAAATTTATGTGAAAACCCCAAAAAACCAAGTTTTTGGTTTTTTATTTTTATCTTTTACATTTTTTTTTACCAAATTTGGTGAAAAGTTTCCTTTTTATGTCCCAAATACGCTGTAATTTATTTGATTAAAAATATTTATTTCTTCACCTTATTTTGAGTTCACCCCTCAAATTTAAGGCCGTATCAGCCCTTACTCAATCTCTATGTTCATTATTTTTTGTTACATCACAAACAGAAATACATTGCCTGTGAATATTTAAACAGTCTAACTGTCAGTCAGCAGAGCCTTAGGAAAATGGTTCCGTTTTTATATACCGTCCCGTACACCATACCGTTATGGAAAATATATTTTTTTAGAGAATGGCTCGCCTAAGAGCACAAGATAGCCTAGGGTAATCTCGTCAGTATTAAATATATCGACCGCTATCGAACTGTTTGACAACACACGTCACCCGGACCTTCAAATTCTCAAATTATTTCTCAGTCGTCAGTGGTCGTCTATCACTTTCACACACAATGTTCATAAGATCGTGACTTCCCTTTCACACGCTTTTCCCTGGTCAATTCACTATTTTGTACGTTACAATTTGATCTCTCGTTAAACGAAAGTTACTGACTGCAGTTAAGACTACTGTGCCATCGATCCGTTTGTTTTCGAAAGCGATAACCACGTCGGGTGCCGGTGCTTCCTAATCGACCATTAAATACAAATCGCTATAAGCCTAATAAATGAAGTCCTTTGACAGGCAATTGTCAAGAATATATTATTTTTTTGCGTGTTTTTTTTTATATTTACTATTATTTTCTTGTTCGTATTTCATATTAAAACAGAATCTTGACCATCTTTTAAAGCTAGCTGGAGGACTAACTCTAATGAATCTATTTGACAACATACATGATTATTGTCATGTTAGAAACCACTCAACTTTCCTAAAGGTTAAAAAAAACTAAAATGAAGGGATAATAATATGTTATATTTTTTATCGTTATTACTTTAAACTTATTTAGTAAAACTAATCTCTATGTCACTGCTCGTATTTCACTTTCAATTTCATTCTTAAAATTAACGCCTCGCTGTTTATAAATGGCAAATACGAGGAGTTTGAGTTAGTAATTTTAAAAGAGTAAACTATGGAGTTTCTTGCCGGTTATTCTTCACTAGCTGTTGCCCGCGACTTCGTCCGCGTGGATAGAAGATATAAGTCAGGAATTATTGAACGGAAGCCCTCGAAGATGAATAATTTTCCCTGTTTTTTCCAGATTTTACATTGTATCTTCGCTCCTTGTAGTCGCAGCGTGAAGGCCATTCATTCATCCGCCATTGTAAAGTAGCAGAATCGGGGCCCCAGCTAGAGTAGGTAATTATAACGTTTTTAAAGTGCCTGAAAAATGGCCTATTTGAAATAAATCTTTTGATTTTGATTTCGATTATAGATTTACAATGACCCGACAAAAAAAGCCTTTTTAGTGCATTTGCATGTAATGATTTATTTTACAATTCGAGATTGTTCAATAATTTGACAAATCAAATCAAATCATTTATTTGGCTTTAAATATGGGTACAGTCAGATGTTAGTATTTAAGTCAAATTTAGTTCCACACATTATGCCTCACGCAGCACGCGACAAAACATTTTGATCGATATCATAATAATCACTATTGAATAAACAACACTTTGTTATTAATTTTATATTGTCTGTTTGTTTTTATATTAAAAGGACTTTGATGATAATTTTCTAATATAAAATTCTCCATACTCCTCCGAAACAGCTTTCAGTTTTATGAAAAATATTTCTTTGTATTACCTAGGTCCGAAAATCAGCTACTAAATATGCATACGATAGCTGCATTATATTTTTCATACCCCTGAGTCATAAGGCTTGAACATTTTAATTGATCAAGTTTTTTATCTTCCTTGTTTTAATCTAATAAACTAGTTGTAGCGCGCGACTTCGTCCGCGTGGTTAGAAGATTATGTTATGATACCTTGGGTTACAATATCGCAATTTTCTTACGAAACCCTAATATTTAGGAAATAAATTATATCTTATGTTCCGCGAGTATAATGTAGCTTCTCAACAGTGAAAGAATTTTTCAAATCGGACTGGTATTTTCGAAGCCCATTCGTGTCACACAAACAAACAAACAAATCTTTTCTCTTTATAATATTAGTATAGATAATATATCTATAGTATGAATATGAGCAGAGCCCGTTCCTAATTTTTTTCGTTTTAAATCAACACGTCTTTTTGTTACAAATAAATTATTTTGCGGGATCAGCCACTATAATATTAATATGGCACTATAAAATATTTCAATTCAAAATATATCATGGCTAATAACTTCATAATAATGGCAAGCTTTTTATAATTACACAGCGTTTTGACTTGTAATCTACCGACATTTTGCGATTTAAATAACAATGAACTAGCCTGGTCTAGACAATTATCAGGAATCGAAAAATTGAAGCTCAGGTTATTAACAACAAAACATTATATACCATAGGATTTGATCTGATAAACGGAATGATGTTTGTTCTTCAGACATCTTCAGCAATCGTTAGATTTATTTGCTGTTACGAAAAGATTTATTATTTCAACACACACAAAACTGTAAGTAAATTAATGATTAATCAAATCTGGTTAAAAGTACAGTTCGTTAAAAATACGAAATGAAAACTAACTATAAACTATTAGCCTAAGATTAAACTAAAAGTATTAAAATAACCTAAGATTTTATTATTACTGAAAAAAAAACTCTTGTTATTGGTTACTAAAGTAATAAGTAAAGTATTAAATATTTTATAAAAAAACAATATTACAATGCGCAAAACGCATTTGAAGTTTATTTTTTTCCGATACCGGGAATCGAACCCGAGCCTCCTGGGTGAGAGCCAGGTATCCTAGCCACTAGACCATATCGGATTGTAATAAGGATTATGAAATATTGAATTATATTGTTCGTTTTAAAGCGCTAAATGTGTGTGGACATTTTTCATGATTCATTTCAATACTCATTTAATGTCTGACACAAGTAATTAACATTGTATTTTAATAATTCAATCCAAACACGTAATATTTAAACACGAATCCCGCCATTGACAGGGATGAAGTTATTTTTTTTTATGGATTGTAAAATCCTTTTAATTACTACCTATTTACTTATTTGTTAGCCACGAAACGTGAATCTAAATATGTAAAGCTTCATGGACAGCGTTTTCTTGTTGTAGTTCAGCCCACAAATAACAGATGGCGTTGTCTAAGGTATCAGTAATAGAAAATTGACCTTTGAATGACGGTAGGTGATCGTAAATTGCTTTTATTTTCGAAATTCAAAAGAAGTTCGTAAATTATTCAGTATCTACATTATTTTGTTGCTGCATAATTAACTCTACGTACATTATGTTGTACAGTAGGTACTACGTATGTTTTTATTTTATCGTAACGTGAGAGCGCCCTCTGCTGGACAACTGAGTAAATTATTGTAGAGTTAGAACGTAGGGCCAGGTTCTTTATAGGGTTGCGTGTATCCACAATGTACTCTGTGCGTGTATTTAAATGTATATAAGCGAAAACTGACTGACTGATTTACCAACAGGCAGGGCCTAAACTGTAAGGGATAGAAACCTTACATTTTGAACAGGGGTTCTCTTTATAGTGTAGGGTAGCATGATAAGAAAGAAAATTCATGTGTAAGTTGTTTATCAAAACATAATAACATGCTAACTTGTTTTATCCAAATAAAAAAAAACACACCCTAAGGATAAGAACAACGGGCTTAGTTATTCCGTCAACGAAAAGAAAAAATACACAGTTTTGTCTAAAAACTTTAATAGATAATACTTCCATAAAATGTCTTTAATCTAAAATATCCTCTAAAGAGTCTAAAACCTCTTGTAATAAATAGAAATTCACTCACTAAAATTACACTTAAACATACAAAAAAAAACTATTATTTACTTCATAAAATACCAAATTTACAAAAATATGAACGAACGAAAGTCCGGCTCTACAATATTGTCAAGCACGTAAAATTTCATCAAATAATATAGTCATTCCCAAGGATTGTCATCTATAGTATCGTTCACAGTTTCTTTCATTTTATTGAGTTTCTTTCTATTCATTCTGCTTTCAACAGCGCCTTCTACAATCTCTCCTTTATTAAAATCTTCAGCTGTTATAATAGGTTTGAAACCTTCATCGACCGCCTTAACTCTATTGCTCTGTAATTCTTTAGGAGCTTTCAATTTTTGCTGTCGATGTGGGTAGTACACATATTTGATCCCATTAACAATTTTGTATTTCGGGTGATTTGACGTTCGTCTGTTACTGTTGATTCCTAGAAGTCTATTGATCCAATAAGCGTAAGAGTTTTGCAGGATATCAATGATGCTTCGTTTTCTCCGAGACTTTGCAATACCACTTTTGATTATTTTGCCTTCGTCATTTGTTCTTATGAATGGATTTCCTTTCTTGTCTATGTTATTATATCTGACTTCAGATGCGACATATGAGATGATGGGTTGGGCTTTTATAGTTTTGGTTTGATCTTCAAGGTCAAGTATGGATCGACTCTGCCATTGCCCGTTTGCGTCGTACCCTCCTCCTCCGCCGCCGCCGTAGTCTTGTCCACCTGGATGTTAAAAGGCGAATTTTGATTCTATGTTTGGGTGTTTAGTGTAGTAATTGTTATACTGGGATAATACCTGCTGGCATCCAAGCGCCGCCACCACCGCCTCCGGTCGCCCAGCCCTGGGCAGTAAATGTTGCATTAGTACGTAGATAGGTTTATGGCCTTGGCTTAGGAAGTCTAACGTAGCTTAGACAATAAAACATTTTTGAAATGGAGAAAGAAAACATTATGTAGAGTCAGTTGTCGACTGTGATGGCTTTGCTATTGCATTATCCATAGGCGCATAACGTGGCTTATTTAGTGTCTGCCAAAAAGTAGATACCATTCATTTTCAAAATATTGTTTTGCTGATTACTCCAAGCAAACTGTTCGCCATACCAAATGTCTATACATCAAATACAATTTTAAATAGAGCTCTTTAGCGTAAGATAGCTTTATTTAAACTGTATTCGGTATGACATGAGTTGGTCTGCAAGTAGTCATTTATGAACATCTTTATTTACTGCCCATATACTTACACCTCCATCACCACCACCCCCTAGCCCTCCAGCACCAGCTCCACCCTTCTTCTCCAAAATCTTCATCAACAGCATCATCTGTACAAATGTTTAGTCATTTAGTTATCTTACGATTTTCATTCTCTTAATCATCTAATCCTAGTAAAAAATAAGCTTTGTCCATGTACAATGTTGTCCAAATTTACCTTCGATAACATGAAAGACATCATACTGAACATCATTCCTTTGAAGGACATCATTCCCATCATGCCCATCATCGCTGGCACCATCTGGAAGGTTACAGAAGTATACTTAAACAGTTCAGTTTTTAGTAACATCTTCCTTATAAATGCCTTCTTCTAAGTACTAAACTTTACTTTTTAATTCAATCATTAATTTTGACACATTCAGAAGTCTTTTTTAAAAGCTTTTGTTTGTTCTTGGTATTAATTTAGTTTTTAAGCCAACAGGTGTTTTTATAACACAAGCAGAAGTCAAATTCATTTTGTAGCGTGTACTGCCTATGCCATTAATTTTGGAATCCTTTTATCAAAAAATCACGATTATAATATTTGACATGTTTGAGTCTACTATTACCATCATAAGTTTCATCTTCATGCACATCATAGCCATCATCATCATCTTCTTCTTGCCAAACCCGTCGCCACCGTCATGGCCGCCGCCGCCCCCCATCCCACCGCCCTTGCGCTTCTTTCTACCGACAAATTCTTCTACTGTAAGATTGTAATGGTTTAGTTCAATAAAGTGTATATTATTTAGTAAAGGATTGAGATTAGCTTAAAATTTAAGCACTTGTGCTTGTTAAAGGAGATACTTGTTTACCGTGTTTAGAAAAATAAGTAGTAATTGGTTTATTATTTTGTTTTCAATAAAATGGAACTTGTTAGGAATACCTGGCTTAAGCTATCTCTACTACCCGATACTTCAATTAGACCTTTGTTTTAAGTTTCTGTAAGTACACGTAGAACGACAACTTATTGCCGTGATTTTTCAAAAAATATAAAAAAAATGCTTATTCTAATCTCGTGTTGTACTTGTTGCGTAAAAATTCTGATAATACAAAGCAATATCACAAGTATTCTGATCAAACAATCATTACAGATAATTAAAACAGTTTTTAAGAAACATTCTTACCATTATTCGGGATGGGTAGAGATGTCTCTTTCCCCAAAGCAGTGAATTTTATGACGTGGTTGTCAAAGAACGTGTCGACTGCTCTGTCAATCATTTGCGTTAGCTCTTCAGAATTCTTCTCATTATAACGATCTTCTGTCTCTTTGTGGTCTATTTGACTCACATTTAACTTCACTGAAAGTTAATAATACCACACCAGAGTTAAAAAGGTAGAGCTAAGCATTCTTCTACTACTTTGCTATAACAATTTGTTAAGGCGTTTTTTTGTGGGGTTTTTGTTAGATTATTTACTGAAATCATGCTCTGTCAAATACAAACAAGTAACACAGTTTTTATTTGACTTAAAAAACTTTTTTGTTAATCTGTTATTCCTAAAGGGCTTTTTAAAAATGTAATTCAAAGATTTTTTTTCACATTTAATAAGGAGTTTATTTAATGGATGTTAAATGTTCCCTTTAAAATAGAAAAACAACTTACCAAACTTAACATAATCACCAAACACGGGTACCTCACTCAAATTATTCAACTGTTTCAAATACATCAACGTTTTTCTTTGCACGCATGGGAACGACATGTGAACGAAACAATCAGTGTACACGCCATTGAACGTATCATCGGGATTCGTGACGTCACCATTATCTATTTTGGTAGCTTCAGTTTGTATTACTATAAAAATGAATTGCACAAGGAATCTTCTAAGTTCCATTGTTTGTACGCAAATGGAAATTGTGGTGATCATGTCATATTATTTATTTTCTATCTTTATGGGATATTGGGTCAAGAGTCAAGTCTTCGCCGTGATAACATATAATTTTATATAAAAGTATTTGTTTAAATAACTCTGTGGTTTCGGTAAGTGGTTGTGTATAGAAATGTTCAAAGGATGCTGCTGGGTTTCGAAGGTCTTATTATGTGTGGGGTAAGGTTGATTTTTGAGTGGAACTTTGTGATTGCTTGGATCATAAATTACTGTACCTTAAAACGGAACTGCAATACTAGTGTCGCTTAAGGGATTTGTCTACTTTATTTATTTATTTAAGTTTTTTTTTACTTTATAATGTTTTTGCAATGTCAGATCAATCCTATTGACAAATTTTTTCATCAATATCGTAGCGAGATGATTTTCAGCCCGCCATCGTCTTGTGCCTAATTGAAAAATCCCAGTTTTATAATCACGGGGCAGCAACGTTTCTTAAGAATAATTGAAAGCAAAACAAGGGATGAAAGAAATAAATTGGTGTAATAAAACACTTATGTTATGATTGTAATTTAATAGAAAACAATATTCTGTACGTTAACCTTTGTTCGATAATTATAATTAATACCTACTAATTAACAAGTAATAAATATTAACTGAATCCATGCTTGCTCCAAGTTTAATAATAACAAGATAAAATTGTATAAATAATATAAAACACCCTTTTATAATTATGGAGGTGTTTGCAAAACAATAAAATAAAATGACAAAATTTTGATTTACAAAATTTAATGAAGCAGATATTATATTATTAGTTTAATAATAAATATAAATATTTACATATTGTAAGATAATATTAGGTATAATAAGAAGTATAGTTTTTATATGTATTTCATAATTATCACAGTTACATATACTGCTACATAATAATAACAAATATAAATAAATATGAATAAAATAAATAAATAAGACAAATATTTAAAAGGCAAAACCTTAAACAATGAATAATAAACTCATAAATAAATATATAACGATATTTTTAAACGGTGGGAAAAATAAATATATATTTAAAATAAGAAGAAGCTTTAACACACCCACTTGAGCTGCAATAATTAAATAATTTTGATAACAACAAGAAAAAAACGTAAAACCTAAGGTAATAAATAAATCTTACAACTATTTTTTTAAATATGAGTTAATAAATTACAAATAAATAATTTGAGTTAGTAATAACCATTAGTTTCTAAAAGCATATTAATAAAAATTATGAGTGAAAGAAGTACGCATGCTACATATTGACACACTATGGGACTTACAACCTCCTTAAGTTTTTAAATGGTTAAAAATAAAAAAAAACTATTTGCAGCAAAGTTTCAGTCATCCTAATATCATAATCCTGAATATTGTGGCAAGACAAAGGCGAACCACGTGTGAGTACTTATTAAGAAGAAAATCACGATTAAGTAATAAATTAACTGCTGGTGGTATCATAAGGCATGTAGCTATTATAGTTGTTCATATCGTATGCTCTCCTATAACCCCCATGGTGTCCATGATCATGCTCATGGTGTTCCTCATGGCTGTGGGAGTGGTGATGGGATACTTCGGGCTTGGTGATGATCTCGTAGGTTGTAGACTTGTGTTCCCCATGGCCCTTCATTCCTACGAGGGCTGAGAGGAGAATGGACATGAGGGCCGTCATCAGGGCCTTGCCGGCAAGAAGGGCAAGGGCACCGAGAGCAGCTGCTGCTAATGTACCTGGATAACAAGAAGTTATTTTAAAGGTTTTGTTTAATTGTTCTCAATTTTTACTATTCCTAGGCTTCGATCTCGGTTTTTTATCGCATCGGACTGATTTGTAATAATTTTTATAAACACAATATGCAAAAATATCTCTAGATTGTCAAATCGATTTACTTCCTTTCGTTAAATAATAGTATGTTTCAAGAAAAAATAACTTCGAAGCTCCAAAAATGATTTTACCGAAATTTTGTCCAGTTTTATATAGCAAACCGATAGTTTATAAAATTTATCATCACTTGATATGAGTGAAACATTTCTTAAATAACAAACGTACCTTTCATCATCATCGCCGCTGCAAGCAGAGCGCCGCCACCTCCCTTGCCACCTAACCCACCGCCGCCAGACTTCCTCGCCACCGATTCTTTATCACCCTTCGCCATATCCATAGCCTCCTTCGTAGTCTGAGGATCCAGCAGCCTGTACCTCAAGGAATGCCCATCCAAGTAATCCTGCAGACGGTACAACAGGAACCTGTTCAACTTCTCATCTATCTTCCCCGGGAACTGCCTCGATAACTCCGCGGCTATCTCCTCAGGACTCGTGCTGTTCGTCGTCTGATTCTCCTTTACTATACTCAGTCCTGGAAGGAGGTTCAACTCCTCACGAGAACTCAACTCCTCCAAGAAGCTCAAAGCGTGGATCTTCAAACATTTCGAGTTGAACAAACTGTTGCACTCCTTGTGAAGAGTTCTGCCGACTCTTTCCGTGTTATTTGGCACATTTTTAACAACGTCCATTATGGCATTCGGATCTGATCCATCGATGGCTGCTTTGACGTTCACTGAACTGATCACAACTAAAACGGCAATGGATACTACACTTTTGAGATGCATTTTGAACACTTTACACTGCACTCTTTGTAATAACTACTGTGACATTTCCATGGGGACCCACTGTGGACTGATAGATGTAATCTGATCGCCATTTATTTTATACCATCGATGATAACAAAACGAGCAAGGCAAGTCAAAGTGTCGTTGCTTTTTGAACGTTATTGTTAGCACTACTTTCGTTCCGTAAATAAAAGATTGTTGTAATGGAAAAGTCGAAAGTGGTTCCGATATTTTCGGTTTCCAATCGATAACTTTACGTAGTTAAGTAAATTGGATTGATTTTTAATGGTTTTTTATGACATTAGTTGATTACCTTACGTAATGGAAGAACATGTTTATTCATAAAAACACCTAAATAAGGTTGATAGTATCCTATCAAGGAAAATGTCCTGTGTTTTAGGCAATTTTCTATCTCAGTTATCTAATTCAATCTATACATATTATGTCAAAACGTTCACGATAAGTACAATTTTATGAAGCCACGAGCCATTTTAATTATAAGATCGACCTTTAGGCTACTGAATCAAAGTAAGTAGCAGTGAAACATTCTATCGACACACCGCATACTGAAATCCTTAAGTAATAAACATTTAAAAATAAACACAGACACCAGCTTACTAAAAAAACTAATTTCTACTTAACTATTAGCAGGTTGGATGCCTCACTTACGAGATAATTTCAATATAAACAATAGTTCTGCATCATTTGCCGCCAGCGCATTAAATCAATACTAAACTGACCAATAAATTGATTAAATTACTGTAATAAGCGTCGTTTATTGTTACTATTAACTTTCGCTTTAGATTAACGCTAATGGACAAGGCAGTTGGGTGATAAAATAAATTGAAGGGTGATCTAAGGGAGGACCACAGATATAGTCGCTGCCGTTGCTTTACTTTAATGTTTATTCTCTCTTATTTCATCTTAGTATTTGTTGATTTAGCTTCAACATAAATACATCATTAGCATAGCTATCTTGGTTGAAGACATCCTATCCTATTGACAGACGGAAGGATGGTCGGGCGGACTGTTAGCGTACGAGTAGTAAAGTCCTTGTGCGATGTCTTTTTGCAAGCTATCTTGCAGATTAAGATTTTCATAGATTAATATGAATCAACAGACTATAAAACTTCCACAATTTTCTTTAATATATTACTTAAGATTTTCATTTCGGTTAAATTTGTAGTAGATTGCAAATAAATTTAAGGGTGAGACCCAACAAATTATTCGTCGTCCAACTGATTTGTCTATATTTAACCTATTTATATGGAACCCTCTTTGTCGAAAATACGGCTCGCACTTGATCGTTTTTTAATCTCCCCAATATGATGGATGACGATTTTAATTTATATTCACGATTGCATGACAATTTGTACTTCCATGGAGTATTATAATAGAGCAATCGAACATAAAATATTATTTCCATTATAGAGCAGTGTGAATCCAACAGACCAATAATATTAAAAAAAGTACCACCTTTCACTCCAGTTCTACAAAAAGTAGAAATAGAAAAAACATAAGCCGACGTTAATCAGTGAATGAAAGTTGTGTTTTGTTTCAGTTTTTTTACTTTTTAATGACGAAGACAATAAAATTTTATGTACATTGGGCAGTTACTGGCAGGTTTCAGGAAAAAATCCGTAATTGTCAAGTTTGTGAATGAATGAATTTGTGCGCTCTGCTTGCTGAATATGGATATGGCTTTTTGAATGAAACTGTACTGGGAACCCACATTTATAATTACTATGATTCTAAAAGACAAATCCCGCACTTAGGAATTTAATACGTGTATGATTGTAGATCCCAGACTCCGAAAAATCATTCGTGAATAAGAATAATGCTTAGAGGTGTTTTTTAACCTTCGCTTGACAATTTTTTAATTAATTTTTAAACTAGCGTTGTTCAGCGCTTAGAGTAATGCTGTCATAAATACGAGGGCCGTTGCTGACGGCTTCGTCCGCATGGATGTTTGTTACAGCTGGAAACATAACCGTACTTTAACGAAGTTAAACAAAATAGTCAAGGTGTCAGCTACCTGTATAGCAAATTCTATCGAAATCGATGCAGCCGTTTTGAAGAGTTAAGAAATATATATAAAATAACAAACGCTTTGACGATATATTGTTTTGGTACTAGTTATTGTAAGAGTTTTGTATTGATTCAAGTAATCTGTGTTGTGGTTCTACGCTGTAGGTAATTATTCAGAATGAAAAACAAAAGATTTTATAAAAACGTCATTTAATTTCTTTGGGTGCAGAAGAAACCACAGTTAAGCGACACATATTTTACAAATATACTTACATATATAACAAAAATTGTACATAAAAATCACATATATGCTTAATATAAGTATGTATATAAATTTTGACTGTATACTTGTATAGATAATATTATAAATAAATACATACAATATCCGTATACTAAAAATAATACAATTATATATTATTGGTTAGATTTATAATTCAATTGAATAAATAGAAAATAATATTATAGAAATTGTTACAATTAGGCGGGTAAACGTTTTGATATACATGTTTATCACTAAATAACAATATGAGGAATAAAATATATACATAAATATAAGAAAATTAAAGACATAACAATAAATATAAAATTAAAACAAGTAAATATAATAAACAATTATCAAAACATAAATAAATACATATTTTAAATAGACTTTTATATTTTGTTATTATAATTATTTCAGCTAACATAAATCGGTGACCTTATTCTAAAAAATAAATAGTCGCAATAAATTAATTCGATTATTCTCGATACATTTTGTCATTATGTCAACTCGACATTTATTTACACTATTTTGAGCAAGTATTCTCGGTTTTGAAGAAATCATTATATGAAATAAAAAGCAGAGAAGACAAGGAAAAATATAAAAAAAAGCAACAAAAACGTTAACTCAAGTATTACAAAAAAAATCGAAACAAAAAAAACTAAAAAAAGATATATGTAAGACTTTAAAAATAAATAAATAGAACTAAATTAACTCAAAAAAGTAAGAAGAGAAAGAAAGTACAACCTCCAATACTTGCTCAACCAACCTCACTAAACTTAACGCCGTCTCACATTCAAGTTCCTGCCGTATCCAGAGTGGCCGTATCCCCCAACATCCTCATGGGCGGTCGAATGGGAATGGGAATGGGAATAAATAGGCTTTGAGACTATTTCATAAGTGGTCGACTTTTGTCCACCGGAGAGCGACTTGATCCCGATGATGGCTGAGAGAAGGAGAGACATCATGGCTGTCATGAGAGCCTTGCCGGCGAGGAGTGCGAGGGCTCCCAGACCTACTGACATGAGGGTACCTGTAGAAGAAGGTCATGGTTAGTACATTGAACTATGCTGAACAATTTTGAGTTTAATGAGATGGCTGAATTTGGTGCTGTGAAAATTGATGGTGGAAATATTGAATCCACGTTGTTTTTGATCTGTATTAAAATAAACATACTCTTTTCTAAGTGTCATTTTATGTCTGTACAAGTGTACATTTCAAATGACAACATATATTGTAAAATATACAGGCCGATGTATCACGTCGCCCTTGAATATGGACGATATTATGTCAGAAAATGCGTCCAGATTTTGTTTTTAAAATTAAAATATTCACCTTCAAGTGAACAAGTTGTAGAGACAATTTTTTGCCATATTATGTCGAAAGACGTTTATTAAAAAGAGGAAGATTTTAATTCCAATTTATTTACTCATCAAAGTTGATAGCTGCTGAATGAGATACATTGCGTTTCAATTCACATCCGTGCCATACTAATGACTCTACATATTAATATACTTTTCGGTGACAATGTAAGTAAATATCGTACAAACAAATGAGAACTAACAATTTTTCTCTCACGCTCTGTTTGTTATACAGACCCTGTACCATGAACTCTTAAACAAAAACTGTTGCTATTGAAGAGAAGAGACGACGCTACCTACCGCATACTGTGTCTCGCTTCCACGGTTAAAACCTCCATAGTGAAAGAGCGATTGGTAAGAGGTGAACTGTTTCGTTTGAAGAAAAAACACGGGGACGCTTTCATATAATTATGTTGAATTTGATATATAGATAAGTTATAAACACATATTGCAATTGTACATACAATTCCTTGCTTTCTTTTAATGAGCCCCAATATTAATAGAAACTGCAGATTTATGATTACCGTAATTTTGTAGCTGATTGTACATGTTGTATACAATTAGACAATGCTCATTATAATTATGATGATATCAAAGTTTTAGTTCACTGAGTACAAAATAAAGTTATTATCTGATGAAATATATGTTTCATAGATATATTAATAAAAACTGAGTAAGTTAATTTTATTACATTTCACAATTATTACCATTTCTGACAAGAGTTCGTGTAAAAAAGATTTTCTTGTAGAACTTAAAATTGAAATATGTTTTTCATAGATAATTAAGAAAAACTGAGTTAAGTAAGTAGTCAATTTCATTTTATTTTTTGACATTTATTAAAATTTTTGACTGGAGGGGTGTTGGAGTTCGTGTAAAATATATTTTCTTGTAGAACTTGAAAAAATACTGAAATAAAGTTGTTTGTGTCATACCTTGACCGCTCTCTCGTAGTACACACAAATTGCAAATAGCATAAACAACGACATATTATTCGTCAAAATTGTATCGTATGTATTTGTCAAAAATAATATTCGCATTTAAGCGTTAAAGCTGTCTCGTTACTTATTCAATTTAAGTAGTAACACTATTAGCAATATACTGATTTTGCAGTGTAATAATGTGTAGTATATATCTAAATATTTTCTTGTTTTACATAACACTTAATTTAAAACCAAATTAATCGCAAACCATTCAGACTTTTCCCGCTGATAGTAATTGCTTTAGACCTTTACGCATAGTCATGATAGCTTATTTACTACACAAAAGAGTTATATAAATGTAACATTGATCTATTGTCCGTCTTATCGGCAGAAATTAAATGAAGAATGAAGTTAATGACTGTCTGGGGTTTAAATATATATTTTTTAAAGTTGAAATATTTATGAATAGAAGAAATCATGAAAATAATTTAAACGAAATGCTTAACACAGAGTAGATCTAGAATAGATAGTTTTTCGATTCTACTAAAGATTAATTGATTTAAATATTTTTTTGCTTGGATAGCACAGTGTTTTTTTTTTAGATTACCCAGGTTCAATCCCTGCGTAGGACAAACATTTTGTGTGATTGACGAATGAATGTGTAATTTCTTTATGCGACCGTAAGACATCTTATTACAATAATTCGTAGGCATGTTCTTTATTTAGTACACCGTCAAAATGGTTCTACCATTGAGCACCTTAATTAGTAGAAATTACAGTTCCGTGTAAGCTTCGCATAAGCTCTAAGCTTGCTCTAAATCGTTTAGTTTTTCAGTAGATAGGTAAAATGTGAATAATAATAGCCAATTTACCTCACACTTATAAACTATTACAATTATTTTGGTCTGACTAACATATTGTAATAATAATCAAACTTCTAGCATTTATCTGTCTTAACACTCTTTTTAAAAAGGGTTTAAAGCAAACTATTTAAATCGTTCTACATAGAAATCTATTTTTTTTTCGTAAATATAAGTATACCTCATATTATTCAGTTGCTTTTTGTATTTTTTATTTTTATCACCTTTCTTAACCTTTAAATGTATGTGGCACAGTATTTTACTTGAAGGCAATACGTTAAGATTAGAAAATATTAATTAATTTACATGTTGCCCAAAAGCTTTATCACTTCAAGTATTCGTGGCAGCGCTATAACATGCATTAAAATCACAATAATTAGAAATGCTATGGTGTGCCTTGCGAATAAACACCTTAATTCTACCTATCTTTAAGACGTTCAATAAGACAAACCTATCCCAAATTTATATTTTAAAATGACAAGCAGCTTATGCATTAATCAACGATTTAAAACTGACAGACAAATTATAATCATGTGTAAGAAATATATCCATAATATGTATGATTGAAAACGACCACCACCACTTCTGTTGCAGTCGGGTAAAAACTAAATGATGATGTTAGAAAAGTCTTAAGTCTTTGATCTAGATTACTTTTCTTTAAAGCTTTCGCTCCAATATGTATTTCCATTATTACCTATGCTAATGTATTATTAAATGGTGCTTTCTGCTTCTAGTACATAAGTACTTATAAAGTTTTTACACGCAGTGTTTCTGAGCGACTCATTTGACATAGTAAACGGAAAATGTACCAGAGCATTAAGTTGCGATAAGTTTTAATGAAGTTTTTCGAAAATGATTTTTTATCCCTGATTTTTGAATGGCAATCTTTCAAATGAATCTCAGAAGAGCCAAAAGAGAAGTCAGGTAAAATGTATTACATTGATGCGAAACAAAAAAAAATGACGACGTATTCAGATCAGATGACGAAAAACCAACAGTCTATCCGTAGTCCAAAAAACCCAACATACCTTTCATAAGGAGTCCAGCAGCAAGCAGTCCTCCCATACCCCCTTTCTTGCCTCCCCCAAATCCACCTTTTCCCCTGCCTTCTCCAACAAAAGCTCTCGCTTCTTGAGCCGCATTCTCATCCAACAGCCTTAATTTCACCGTATGAGTATCCAAGTAATCTCCAAGGCGGTATAAAAGGTATTTGTCAAGTCTTTCATCTGGCTTCGCTAAGGACCTGGCTAGCTCAGCAGCGAACTCCTCAACTTTACTCCCGTTGTCCTTACTGGGCTCCTTAACTAAGCTCACTCCTGGCAAAAGTCTGAGTTCTTCTTTCGCGCTCAATTTCTCAAGCATCGATATAGCCTCTATCTTCAGACATGTCGGACTAAATATCCCATTGGTGCAATCCTTCTTCATCGCTCTTGCTGCACTTTCAACAACTTCAACTTTTTTTGTGGATTCATTAGTTTCAGGATTTGGTAGAGCAGTCGCTGCTGTTATTAGGAATATTATTGGTATGGTGAACATTGTCGCACGTCTGTATTGGACCGAATGCTGTTACACTTTGATAAGCGATTGTTTCATCCACCTTATATATGTCTCTCATAGATGTGTGATTAGTACGGAGTACTCTTGTATCCATTATATTTTCATAGAAGGCTGACTGCAAAATGTTGGGAAACTACAATCTAAAATGCACTCTACTAGTAGGTGCTTTGGTTGACTTTCTCTTGAAGGTTTCGCTGGCGTAAGGTTTTCGTTTATTATCGCATGCAGTCATTGGAGTAGGCGAATGATTTAAATGTATAGTCATTTTATAGGATTTCCATATTACTTTTTCATTTTGTTTTCTTCGTGTTTAATTAAGAAAGAAAGTAATTGTTAATTTGATATTTTTTGTCTATTGATTATTTTAATTTGTAGTTTTATGTTTTTTGGCAGTCGCTCTACATTTTAAACTCACAGTATATGTAACATGGAAAAGATAATTTGGAACGCTCTTTTTAAAAGTAAAATCGACGGTCATGCACGTAAATTAATTAAATTTCATACAAAAAGACATCAATTACATACCGTAACTAAGCAAGTCTAGACTTCACTACTTTTACTCAACAAACTGTTGCGTGAAAATTAACAATCATTGTTATACGGCCATCTTCACCAAATCGGGTGCAGAACTCACTTATAAAGAAATGGTAATAAATTTCACTTTGAATTTAATAAGTTCGATTCCTCGATTCATTAACCCATCCATCTTTCAGACGACAGAAACCGTATACCGCGAATATTCGGTTTGAATTTCCGATTTAATATTATTGACACATAGCAATACTTTTTTAGGTTTTACGTTTTGAGTATATTTCACTTATTAATTGACGTCAATCTTTAAGTCGAGAAAACATGACTTGACATCTTAATGACTTGATTAATAAGGAATGAACGTTTCTGTTTTAATTGTATTGAGTGACATATAAGCCTTTTTTCCATCGAAATACTTCTTTTACACTGAAAAATCGAAGTTAGCCTTGTGTCTTTTGGTGGAACACTCATCTATTCTAGGCTTAAAATACTTGAAATATACAAAATTAAGAGCTTTGCATTAAGGGCTGAACAATCAGAGCGGATACAAAGATTGATATCAGATAACACAAACCAAACTAGCTTTATCATGGTCGTGTGGTTAGCAACACACTTTATATTACATATTATACTAGATAATAATAAGAACAATATTTGTCTGTCCGTCTTTGCATAACACCTTTGTCAGAAGTCACAGTAAACTTCTTTTCAAAATTGCGTTTAGATTAAAACTTATAAATAATATTGAAATTTTAAGAGTTTTTTGCTAAGCTTATGATTGAATTTTGTTGTTGCCCATTAAAGTTGATAACTCATATAACATCAAATACTCCTTTGATAAACATCTAAGCTAGCTTCACAGCATCTAAGCTTGAATACGACTTTAAACCAAAACGGAAAATAATGAGACAAAGTAGAGTAAGATCGTAATATCAATTATAACTAGATCAAAAATAATCAGTTTCTCGAGAATTCTCGAGTTAATTTCGTTATATTACGAGAAACAATAGAAAATAGTTTTAGAGCACTCTGACAATAATTTGATCAACAAGATAATGATGATGATATAAGAATCGGAAATGAAGAGATATCACGGGAAGGTATTTGTATCCGTAACAAATAGTTACAATTTGATATTGCCAATTGAAACTTTTTAGATGTCTCTTTAAATGTGATACTGTCTTATGAACCAAATTCTCGTATCACAATGCTATTTACCATGATCCTTCAACAAGGTTTATCCAATTTTTATAAAAAATTATTTGCTTATCTAGAAGGTCTGAGGATTATAATCTTATTTTTTCCGATATTTTTCTACACCAGATATTACCCAGAAATAACTTATATGGCAAAGGACGTTTTCCAAAAGCTATGAAACCAAATGTAACTAAATTACCACCAAAAGCCGATGAAAACAATCGTTTTTGCACCTATAATAAGCTTAATCAATATAAGCATTAAATATTATGACATGTGACATTGAAGATTGTGCACAGAAACACTTCTTTTTTTGGTCAAATATAAAGTTCCGATAATCCACATAATGCTAAAAAGAACAAAACTTTTGTAAAAGTCACATATACATACCCTTCATCATCATGGCCATAGCGATCAGTCCGCCCATGCCTCCCTTCTTGCCTCCCATGCCCAATCCATTCTTCGCACGTCCTTCTTCCATCGCTGACTTGGCTTCCTCCACAGCAGAGTCATCCAACAGCCTCAACTTGACCGAGTGACTGTCCAAGAAGCTCCCAACGTGGTACAAAAGAGATTTGTCCAACTTCTCATCAGAATCACTTGAGAAGGATCTCGCGAAATCAGCAGCAACTGACTCCATATTAGATTTTCCAGCATCCTTCACAAGACTAACACCAGGAAGTATAGAAACTTCGTCTTTCCCGTTGAGTTTCTCCAATAAAGTGATGGCACCAACTTTGAGGCACGCAGGACTCAAAATCCCACTGGCACAGTCCTTTTTAATCACTCGAACTTTATCCACGTTTTTAACATCATCATGTGGGAGAGCCACCACACTGGCGATAGCGAACAAAAAGAAAATTTTGTACATGTTGCTAGATTACACGTCCACTTTGGTCAGACCACACTGAAACTGTGATCATCTTGTATATTGTCACCCTTTTATATTTCATGTTTGTGGTCAGCTCAATGATTGCTCCTGTTTGCGTGTGGTTCTCATTCAAAATTGTTACTTACAGTTCAAAAAATATGATCTGTATCTCCAAGTATTTTATATCCATACCATTAAGATTCATTTTCGAAAGTCATCTAGTTGTCTTCTGCATAATGAGAGGTAATAACAAATTGGTTTTTGTCTTCATTTTCGTATGTATAAACAGACTTTTGCTAGCTAACATAGCTAACGACCAACCAAAGTGTTTTCAATGGCAAGAACTGTGATGGGGATTTGGGTTTTAATGTTCAACAGTGATGGTCGGTTTTTGCATGTCAGGTTTGCTTTATTTCATTCTTTTATTTCAGCAGACGTACGAGAGTACACAAAAAAAATCGTATCAGTGAGTAGCCTAGTGTGGGTAATTTTGATTTTGTTTTGTTTTGTATTGATTCGGTCTGGGTAGTTCGTAATTTCTTACATAGCTCTTAATACACTTATAGTAATTATTGTAATTTCTCAAGATTTCAAGATTAAACATAATTTAGGTGAGTGAACATGATTCTTCACTCGTAGCGTTTTTTAGGTAGTAGCTTAAAAAGTAGTTTTTTTAGTTGCGAAGAAATTAGTCTACATGTCTTTGAGTGAATTTGTGAAAATTGAAAACATAGGAACACAGCTTAATTGTAAAATCTTTTAAATGCTTTTCCATTAAAATTATCCTTCGGGTTCGATCCAAAAATAGGACAAGCATCCGTGTGATCCATGAAAGGTTGTCCAGAGTCTGGGTGTCTTTGTGGTGATTGTGACTTGAATGTTTGTGAAGACCTTCGCGACACAAGGATTAAATAAAAAAATGTGAGAGACGTTTTAAAAAAATGTCTAAGTCGTTACTTATCACCTTACATATTATGCATGCAATGATAGATAATAAAAGAGAAGATTGTTTTCACTTTCTGTTCAAAATTTCATAAAACATTCAAAATTATTCATGCTGAAACTATCGCCTGTTACAATTTTATAAATGAAAGTAACGTTACAAATATTGCTTTGTCATTAAATCTGTCGGAATGATAACCCATCTTTTTACTTTCACAGCCGAAAGATAATTAGCAGATTCATCTTTTTTCCTTTTATTGTGAATACGGTCCATTCTAATCTCGGCCAAATTAAAAAAGGAATAACAGAATGGTCAGTATGTTGAGAATGTAAGAAGTTTTAGTTTTTTTTTCAGTTTCATTGATGACTTTTTATGTAGTTTCATAGCCAATGATTAAAAACGGAACGCTTTTAACAAGGCTATCCGTCCATCTGTCACACGGCTGTATTGCATGAACAATAATTAGAAGAATATAAACATCAAATAAATGGGAATATTTTAAAGACAAATTAATAAAGCGCTCTTTTTCCCTTTGAAGGTCCATAATTTTATTATATTTTTACCTCCTGCAATTGTACATTATAGATTGCAATTTAAAAGGAGTTTTGATTCGAAAAAAAAACCGTGATTGTTTGATAGTTAAAATTCACAGGATGATGTATTTAAGTGACTATAGCGGATTATGAAAAGAAAAAAATGCACGGTAATACATTGATTTTATTGGTGAACTAGCTATTGCCCGCGGCTTCGTCGTTCGTTGGAAGATATAAGTTATGATTTATACCTACCCTGTTTTTCCCACATTTTCCATTGCATCTTGGCTCCCGTTAGTTGCAGCGTGATGGTATATAGCCTAACACCTTCCTCGGTAAATGGTCTATTCAACACACAAAGATTTTTTCAATTTGAACCAGAAATTCCTGAGATTAGCGCGTTCAAACAAACAAACGAATTCTTCAGCTTTATATATTAGAAGAATAGATAACTAAATCTATTTTTTTTTTCAGCTTATATGTATGGAACCTGCAGAGACTGACTCGCACTTGAGCTGGTTTGCGGCTCGTAACGTAACTGTAGGCTCAAGTTATAGTTTTCTAGTTAGCTCGTACATCTCGTGCAGTATTTGTTAATTTCATTCAGTTTGTGTATTTGAATTAAGTAGGTTCATTTTCTCAAACGACTTACTATTAAGTGGTTTTTAAGCCCATTTAACCAACACGGAGCTATTCGTCGATTAATAAACAGCTTTAATGTGGTCATACGCGCATTACACCACGTTTGTGGATTCACGGTCATCAATCAAAGAATCATTTGCTCCTACGGTAGTTAAACTTTTGACAGTAGAGTAGTTTTAAGTTTTTGTAAGAAAGTATTTGTTTCAATGATAAAATTATCTATTTTGCTTGAGAAATATTTTGCATAGTGTTCCAGTAGTTAAGAAGCAATTAGGCTGCATTTCCACCAGAGATCTGCGATGGAAATGTGCCGAGTGAAGGGGTCCGCTGAGCCGTTTCCACCAGAGCTGTGCTGATCGCTGCAAGGCAAATAAAGCGATTCTATTAGTTCTTTACAAACACATTCCTCACTAAGCATCCTCGCACATCTTTGAGGGATACGCGGACTTAATCAAGATTTTCTTGCACTATTTTTTTTAAACCTGGTCAGTTGACAAAAAATGTCCCTTTAACGAAC
The DNA here is from genome assembly GCF_003590095.1 of Trichoplusia ni. Lineage (NCBI taxonomy): Eukaryota > Metazoa > Arthropoda > Insecta > Lepidoptera > Noctuidae > Trichoplusia > Trichoplusia ni. Next base: position 20,189,535 of record NC_039478.1, read on the forward strand.
TCTCGCTTTCCACCAGGTGCACAATTATTTTTCAAAATTTAACAAAAACCGTGTCGCGGTTTGATACCAGAAAGTGTTCACCAGCGTATGTCTAATCACCGGCTGTCAGGTACCCGTGGCACGGAGCGTACACTTTTGATAAATGAAATACTAAGTGAGGTGTTCTCGTTAAGGTTGGTTGGTTTGATACTTGATGATGGCATTCTGTAATGTTTCTGTAATATTACTTCGCGTATTCTGATTTATTCTGTAAAAAATGTGTTAAAATTATATCTTTCTGAATTCCCAATCAAAATGATTTTTACTAAATTTACGATTGATTTTTGCCCTTCAGAAATGAGTCATATATTCGTATACTCGTTCATAGTCCAAAGAAAATATAACTTCTAGTTATAAATGACGAATTCCAAAAAAAAAAATAGAGTTTTTTACGACATTTTAAACTTCCCATCTCAGACAGTACTTATACGGTCCATCTAAAGGTTGTTTGTAGAACATCGCTCTAGCGATAAGTTCGCCCATTGTGCCAACTTGTAACTAATTTTCTTTGTCAAATCCTGTAATAGGGATGATGACAATTTTTTTTGCAGTGTCCGTCTTGTAATTTTTTGTATAATAATGGATACGTATTTTTTAATTTGTCCCGCAAACATAAATTGACCAAATTACAGTGAATGAAACTTACGCGTGACGTCACGATTGAGTATAAATTTTACCATATAGTTTTACGTCACACACAAGCCCCTCTCCTAAACTTTACAGCAGTTAATCTTTGTCAATTCTAGTTTTTCTGAAAAAGGAAAAAATACTGGTCTCATACTTTTCAATTATCTAACTGAGGGACTAATGAGATGTTTTCTTTTTATACCCAGTCATCACCCCTCATTATGTGGTGTGCAATAAACAATATTCAATATTTTACGGAAAAATATAAATCACCAATGCATTGATGCGACGTCTTAAAAAAAAAACATTGAACCTGATGGATGTAGTCAATTTGAATTTTTAACTTTAGTATCTAATCCACAGCACATACCGCGCATTCACTCGCACTTACGATCTACAATATCACGGTAACGATCAGTTTACTACAAAATACTGTTCCATTGCTCTTTCTTAGCTGTTATTTGACGACACAGCGACCTGCAATCATTGTAGCCCTACTGTCTCTATTACGGCTTATTGTGGTATACTATTATTTTTTGTGGAAAGTCGGAAAAACGTTGATCGGATTGGTTTTCGGTTGGCGACAAGTTTTCGAGCATATCATTATGTTTTGATGTCGTGGTGGCCTTGCGGTGCTATACATGGACTTTAATGCACGATGTGGAGGTTCGATCCCAACGCAGGCAAAGCTCCTAACTGTGTACCATGTGACTTTCTCAGAATTAAAGGCACTTTTTTATTATTCTAAGAAACTAAAAACAAGGTTGAACGAAAGCATCATGAGGAAACCGATATAAAAAAAAAAACAGGAATCTGAATTAGCCAACCCGCAGTTGGCAAGCGTGGTTACTACACTAAATGGAAAGAGGCTTGTGCCCAGCAGTGGGACGTATAAAGGCTGCGATAATTCAATTCCTTAATATAATGTAAACAAGGAAGTAACCCTAAAAACAATAAATCAACTGTGATAGGTATCGTCATCTTATCAACCAGAGTTAGGCATTTTTGTACAAACCTGCTTCTGTTACCGATGCGAACTAAGACATGAAGGCTGGTCAGAGATGGTGATGCGATTTGGAAGGATCAGTTGAAGGCAGATAGAAACAAGCTCAGTTAAATAAATGACAGAAATTTGTATCGATACATATTGAAAATAATACATGAATGTAATGCTATGCAAATAGAGTAAGTAGAGAAAAGTACGAGATACAAGATAATTACTATATTGTTTAAATAACGATATAGTTTTTATTTTCTTAAAGTGGGCTGAATTTCAATTTGACATTGCTAGGGGTCTGCAAAAGTCACTGGAGTCAGACGTTCATGTCGAGGCCTATTAGACGAAACCCAGTTGTTAAGATATGCTCGGGTTCACCATACAAAAATGTTTTATACTTGTTCCTGTCTCACTCGGTAAACACAAACCTTTACGATAGCTTTATTAACAAAATATGAGGACGAATTATCTCCAGCACGTGCCGTAACATCTTGCTTTACGAAAATCCACTTAAACTCACTAACATAGAATACTATTTCCTAAAAAGAAAACATCTTGTGAACACCAGTTTTGTTGTCTGAGTTATTTTCCATAACATATAAGACTTTATGGTGTAAGCTTTAAGATATATTTTCGTTTGATGATGAAATATTGATAAGCTTGGGAACTCTCCTAATGACTCTAGCTTGAAAAGTAAATACTTATTCAGACTTAGCTTCAAGTTAAAAACTACATTAAATTGACTGCAGACGATTTTGTGCATTCAAATCTTTTCATGTTGAAATCGTCAGCAACTACGAATATTTTTTTTGAAAACTAATATGCTGTCTAATCAGTGTGTTTAATTAATGAAACAGAACGGGTTGTATTTTTTCACTGTTCAAACATGGAAAACAGCATCTACACATACATGTGAAGATGTTGAATATGAAACAAGAATTATTCACTGCGCTTGCAAGCATGCGATTAGGCGAAGTCAGATAAAAAAAATGGATTCCAGGTTCCCCAATGGTTTTTTACCATTTGAAAATAAATATTATACCTATTAAAGAATACTCTTAGAATACAAAAACTAAATTTATATAACAAAACATTTTCACTCTACATTCTACAGAACTATTATAAGTCCATTCCAGTTAAATAATGTATTCTTAATCAAACAGCGATCTCGATTTCCAATAAAACATTATACAAAAAGAAAAAAACATACAACAACTCTCTCTAGCGTATAATCATTGAACTCTACTCTTTTAGTTTTTGTTTAACATCGGTCGTTGTAGTCCCTGCAAAGTACCAATAGATGGCGTTAGTGCTGCGGCCAAGAGTTGCGTTGCTCTTGACAAGAGATGGCGTTGGCAGTCCGCTGATGACCATAAAAAGAGCAATAAGGTTTAGTTAGAGATGTTGTTGTTTTGTGAAATTGTTTTGTATTTCTTTTGACTGATGTTTTCTTTCGTTAATGGGACAGTCTGATTTATGTTGCTTTAGATTTCACTAGAAATCTAGTTTGTTTGGTGTTTATGCAAAAATATTTATTTAATGTAGTTATTTGTTCTTTTTTCAGATAGTCATCGTCTTAAAAATACATCCATAATTATAATTGTTCTTTTAACTGTTTTGTAGGCAAAGAGGAACATACTTTTTTGGTTAATTATCACAGCTGCAAACTTTGACTGACTCATACCCGAACGTAACTTAACTATTTAAATGATCTTGATAGGATTATTTATAATGATAAATTAATTTCGTTAAACGTAGATAAAATATTTAATAACACACTGAAAAACATGAAAATAGCCTGAGGAAAAAAGAACCAAATGAGTAACTTCATGATTACTCAGATCTCTAAATATTCTTTTGAATAATAATTTCTACTTGAAGTTTGTGTTCAGGGTCCCAATTCTGCTATTTACAATGGCTACTTCCAATTATTGTGTTGGAAAAGTGCTTTATCGAACAAGAATAACCCTGAATTGAATCCTATTGCAATTCATTCAGGCCTTTGCAAATAACAGAATCGGGGCCCAGAAGTCATGAATAAAATATTAAAACCAAATATTTATTTTAAAATATACAAGATATGATTAAGTTTTCAAATCGAGAAGAGCATTTCTGGCTTTTATTAAAAATGCTCAACAATTATCGAAGCAGTCGGTACAGCAAATTGAGCTTTTGTCCTAACGGTCTTATACCTCAAATGCTTCCTCAAATGATCTATAAATAAATTTGAATACTATGCCTACATTAACTAAAATCCTCGTTCCTATAAATAAATCACTGAAACACTTGATTCGCCTTTTTTTATTCTTCCTGTTTCTAGAAATACCCAAACATTCAACTTCAACAAACAATAACTCTTTGAAATCAATCGCTTTCTTTAAGTTAAGGTCAATGTTCTCACACACGAAATTATTACGTAACTCAGAAAGGCTCATTCATCTTTTGATGCCGGACTTGGTTATTTACACACTTAGAAAATAAACTTTATTTCTAAAGCCATAAGATGCAATTTAGCTCGGAACTTTTAAAATGAAAAATTTAATTCTTTGCTATTGGAATTTCGACTGTGTTTGAAAAGAGATTTGGTTGAGATTTGAGTGTTCGTTGTAATAGGAAAAATGAAAGTCCGTGAAAGTTAGCACCTGTGTCACGAATTATATAATTGTGTATGTGTTAGTGAGGTTTATTATAGGTTTATGTGTGAGTCACGGAGTATGTTTGGACTTGAGGTTGTAGTAAAACTATTATATTTAAAAGAATAAATAATATTGTTGGTAGTAGTTTTTTACTTAGGATTTATTTGCAAAACTTAAGTTTTTTATGCATATTACTTGTGCTTAATATAGAACCGTATCTATAAGAGGAATTATTGTGCTAAAAAACATGTATTTATAGTTTAAATAATCATTCAGTAAAGGCTACGTTCGACATGTACAAATTGTAGTACAAAAGACTTCAACGCGTTCGAAAGGTGTATTAATATCTATTTTCACTATTTTAAATCTGACAGATTTAGACATATATCATAACAGGGCCATATTTTCTATTCCATCCACTTTAACACTAAGGCTGCCGAAATAATTATGATTAAATGTACTTTCAGCAGAAACATTGTTTAGAAGTGATTCAGCCATAATAAAAAAACATTCAATTGTGAATTTTACCGTAAAAAATATCTCATGCATATAGAAAACTCCAATACTAATCCAAACGACTCAACAAAAGTAACATTATTATAAACACCTTTACAATACAGGAAAGAAAATCATTTCCAACTACAATCAAAACACACAAATATATAACCACGTACATTTCTCCGACATTCCTGCTTATACCCCAAATACATAATACTTAAGCGACGCACAAAAGGAGGTCATGTTCACGGATCTCTTGCTATGTGTGTGTGTGTAAAGCGCTCACGCACACTCGCGCAGGTGAAAGTGTGGGTACATCGTGAATGATGACATTAATACTGGGAGATCTTTATTCTTTACGCTGTGTTTATTTTTGTTTAAAGACTATTTACTACGAGTTTAAATAACTATTTATGTTTTAATACCGAATTTAATGAAATTTGTTTAAAAAAATTGGTTTTCACTCGAATAATTGTAATGCAGTGATAAACCATAGTATTATTCTGAGGAGCCACATTTATACTTTTTTTTTTTTGTTTTTCTCATGCATTGAGACGGTATTTAAAACTCTACTGGGCTTAGTTCAAAAGCACTATCTTAATATAGGTAGGTATTAGCCGAAAAGCGTATGATGATATGAAAATTCACACTTTCAAAATGTAGCCTTGCAAATTCGTTGTAAGTTTTTTATTTCTCAACTTTTTTTTATTTTATCAAATTGAATGGTTAAAAATACAATTCAATTATGTTTAATAATGTCGAAGTCGCGTTTAAGTGAAAATAAATTATTTAAAACTGAACAAAAACTAAGGTTTTCGATATCTCATATTGGTATGAAGAATTATGATAGAGAAAATTCGTAATAGAAAAGACTAGACTTCTTCCTTATTAACAGCTGTTCAATTCAATCACAAAAAAGGTTTTGAACACGTATATGCTTAATTCAATAATTTATTCGACAGAAAACTGAAAATAACATTTCTGCGCTCTTTGTTTCAAAACTGCGAGAGGAGATTACTCATTTTGTTTAACTACATATATTAAACTTATCAGACTGTATTCTAGTCAGAGCCAACTTAAACTTAACTAACTTAAAATAATGTATCTTTAAGTTTTACAATCTCAATCCATCCTTGTTAAACCTTCTTTCTATCAAATAATTATAAACTCGCATCAAAGAAGTACCTGAAATATGACGTACAATTTTTGTCTTAAAATATTTTTCAAAGTCCATTCGAAAATATTAACTACAAAATTATATAACGACCGATGAATGGTCAATACATTCTCCGTCGGCGAAGTGTGTCGGGGTTAACGCCCGGCTTTCTCGCGGCCATCTTGGTCGTGTGTACTTATATAACAAGGATGCTGTGATGTCACTCGAAATGAAAGTTTCTGTACGACTTTTCGTTTTGGATAATGTTTGAGTAATATTTTGTAACGTGTGAAAGGATTTTTTTTCAGTGATGTTTTGTTGTTGTAAACGTTCGATGGAGGATGAAGAACTATAAACGAATGAATAGTCTTGGTTGTATGAGGTTTTAAGACATAAAGAATATTTTATTCAGTTAATAAGTATAAATGTAAGATGTGAGACGGTCCAAGGGTCCAAGTTCATAATAGTATCTGGAACTTTTAAGCCTCTTTTTATGAGAATTCCAATAAAGGTTTTGTTTTGTAAAATCAACGCTCAGGTTTAAAATAACAATGTAAAAGATAAAACACTTGGAAATTCATATTGTCTCAGGCAAAAGAGCATAACAAATCATTCCAGTAGGTGACAAAAATATTTATAACAGATTTTCCTACTTTTTTCTGTTAAAATAACCTAATATCAAACAAGAAATTAAAACACAATCCATACTAGCAAGGAAACTCCTAATGATTTGAAATAATTTCCTACATCCGGTTCCAAAAAAAGGAAAAAGTTTTAAAATCTTAGTATTTTTTACTTGTCTGTCTGTTCCATGTCATATATAAAAGCAAACTAGATTGCCATTTTGTGCTAATATTTATATTCCATCCTTGACATAAACCGAATCACAATACCAAATTCATTATCCCAGTAAGATAAATTTAGTGTGGATTCAAATTCCCCATTCTTTTGAAAAAGTATTACTTGTAATATCCTCATTATTATTATTTATTTCATTTCTATTAACTTCTTTTAATTTATCAGGTCGAATAATAATACTTCAGTAATAACTCCTCATCACCTCATCCTACAAGATACGCAACACACTGATTGTGTAAGCAACCCTCCCACACCGCCACGCTTTCGTCCCTCATAAATTACCAAAACATATTCGACAGGTCTTCACTTTCTCGACTTTCAACTGTATGTGCCACTTACAATACTTTCACCTTCGCAAGAAAAATACATCCGGTTGCGAAGGCTGTTGCGAAATCTACCTGAGTACGTGGTATGGTGGTTTTGGTATCACCTGTTTGGGTTTGTGGTGTCGTTGATATGAGCAAGGCTTTTATGGGTAGTTGATTTTCCATGAATTTGATGATTGTGGTTGCCTATTTCTTTTGGGTTTAAGTATTTATTTAAATCTGACTAGTTTTTTACTAAGCTATCGGGAGGTATCTGGTCCTTGTTGGCTGGAAAAAAATCAAAAGTACCGTAACTATTAGCAGTTATTATTTATTTATTATCTTTGGAGTATTCTTCTGCAGCATCAATATTTGCCTATTTTTAAAATCATTACAACAATTAAGATTTATAATCATAAAATTAACTTTATCTACTTTCTCGTGATAGAGTTATATACTAGAATACACTGGAGAGATAAACCAATTTCATCTGTAGATTGCTATTAGTCTCAAAATCTCAAGTTTAAGTCCTTCACCTAGTCAGGTACAGACGAATTAAAAATATCACTTTTTTACAAAAAAATATTGGATGTGAAATATTACTGAATGCAGATTCACGTTCAGCTTTCACGTCATTTAAAAAACAGATAAAAAATATTTTAACCACACATGAGGAGTCCGACTCATACGAACCCCAAAGAATATTGAAAAAGACTCGCCAAAAGTTAATGTGACGATTAATCATCAGGATTTGATAGATGTACTTGAGGTACTATCCAATAGAACACTGTCGAAAGCCTTAGTCAGATCAACATTATATAGTACTGGATTTTTGGTTTCTTTTAATTGATATTCAAAACGTTTGACATGATTTTTAAGGAGCCACTATTAAATTCATGACCGGCATACTAATTTTTTATCATATAGACTTCTACAAATACTGATTGATTCCCATTCATTAGCTTTTTTTGATATGAAACATGATAAAAGATGATAGCATTGTATGAAAGATCCTGTGAGACATGACACTGTAATTAAAATAGTATTTTTGAAGCAAATATCGATTTCCTATCAACTCAGGATCTGATAATCAGTAGTAATATATATGCATATTATTGTGGTCTAACGCCAATTACTTCGTAGTTCGGTGATGGTGTCCCTCAAGGTATCGAGTTTGTTCCAGTAATTTGTCATCATGTTCAACATTCTCGTAAATGCCTTAATATAACTCATAGAAAACATCAAATAAATTACGAGGTTATCACATGGGTGGGCGCCTAATCTCACAACAAAATTAAAAAAAAGTGGAAATGTCTTGCCCACCTGTTTTTACCAAGCTAAGCATTTTTTTTACGTAACTCGCAATCTTGAGCTAATGTAATTTGAGCTTTGGTTAATGCTTTTAAAGTTGGTTTTTATTTGTGTTCGTTTTTAGTTATGGTGTTGTGTGATGGTGTTTGTAGAACCATTGAGGGCACTGTGTTTACTCGATCTCTCAGTGTGAAAGCGGGGAGAAAGGTGTATAAGCGGACGTAGCTAGACCCCAAATTCCTTAGCTGGTGAAAGAGATTTTTTTCTTTTTAATAGCCCATGAGACTGGTTCGTTTTTCTCGTTTGAGTAATTGATGGTAATGATGAAAACTTATGGTTGTATGAAGATGGGTGACAATCAATTTAGAAAATACTATAAATTTAAGTGGGGACTACTAGTTTTATAAAATTACCTGAACATTAGTATCTAGATTTAAAATTGTTTTTTGTTTCAGAATTATATTTGCTCATTTATTGTAACTGACATCAAATCCTAATTTCCAATTAAGTTAAGAACAATTTATCTCATAACAGATTTCTAAATAAAAGTTTTCACTCGACAGTTTCGATAATAACGGCAGACACATTACTAGAGAACAAAAGATTTACCAATAATCGCAATCATTGATTGGTTTATTACATTACTTACTTTGATTATTATTGTAGAATTGATAAATAACAATATTTGTCATATAAAACGAGAGGAACTGCCCTAGAATTTACGAAGAAAAGAGTAAACCCATTTTAGATTATAATAAATGAAATTTGCTTGTTTGTAATATTAAAGATATTTCGTGGGTTTTAAAACAAATCTTATCATAAATCTGAATATATATTATTAAAATAGTAGATATAAATTTAGCTTAATTGTTGAGACCAGACTAATAAAACCTAATTAAAAATAATTACAAATTAATTCGTGGTAGTTATAAAGATCAAATCCAATGAAATATTTTTATTTTAGACAAATTTTTAGTTTTCAATAAAAACTAATCAGCCTTTAAACACATTTAAAACCTTAACAGGCTGCTTATCAACACCATCCACAACTTCAAAATTTACATACTATTGTTTTACATTTCCTGAAAATATTATATCAAAGAGAAATAGAATTAAAGTTTATTCATCAACAAAATCATATTAAATATCGGATTAATTTAAAATAAGTAATTTCGTGTTTAATTTGTTGAAAATAACAAAAAATATAATTAATATAAGAAAACGAAACAAAATACAACAAAAATGCGTGTTAGTGAAAGTGTCACGCTCACATACACAAGTTGTCAGTGTAGTGGTGGAGAAAGTCTGTCGTCTGCATAATAGAGCTACAGACTGCTATGGAGTCGAAAGATGTAGATTATTTTGTTCAAACTGTTTTAAATAAACACAAACTCCTTACTATAATTAACTTCAAAGGTGAATATTTTTATAAGCAATAGATTAATATTTATTGATATAATTATACGTCATTTAAGAAATATTTCGTAACGGTAAGTTTTGATTAGTAAGGCTAATATTATTTTTTCCCCGCATTAGTCTGAAATAAAGTGAACTATAAAAACCGTAAAAACTTTAAATTCAAATCAATAAATTAAAATAAATTATAACCCTGACAATCGATGTAATTTTGACTAAATAATAAATATTTGTTTTGGAGGAGTATGTGTATATGAAAAGGAATTTAATCAACTTGTCTTTACAACAATAAACAGATAACAAAGGTCTAAGATATATAGATAATGCTTTAATAGAATTTTACACAATTCTTACAATACTAAAAAAATCTTCAGCAGTCGTCTCCACAGTTTTCCGTCTTCAACAATTTCCTTACCAGTGTGTGTGAGTGAAAGGCGTATACGCACACGATCGTACCCACGCAATCTGTCCACGTGTGAGTGAAGATGGCATGTTGTTTTTGTTTAACATTCTAATTATATTGAGAGCTAGTATAAAAGTGGGTTCCCTACTGTATTCGTTTTAGTTTCTAAATAACTGCAGCTGTGCATGGCGTTTATGTATTTCAGGAAAAGAAAAATCGGGGCTTTAGATTTGAGATGGACTTATGCTTAGCATATTGAAGTCCATTATTTTTTGGTTTCAGAATTCAGAGTCTTGGTTTTTACATTTCATATATACTGAAATTATTTTGATTTTGCTTTTGTTAGCAATTATTATGAAAAATGTATAGATATTTTTTTATTAGCTTATATTGTTCCAAAGATGGAGATAGACAAGAATGTAGTAATGTGTAATTAATATAAATATGAGTCCTTAAAATAGTCTTATCTATTGAGATATCCTTCAGCTTTCATTTTAAAGACAGTTTTAACGATATTCATTTAAAGTCAAGTAAAACTATACAAAAACTATTACTTAGTCGTAGCTATATCTGAAAATGCAGGAAAAGTTTCAGATGTTTGAACAAAAAAGAAAAATAATATATCCAAACCTTGTTAAATTGTGTTTTCGAAAAACTAGCTACGTAACTGAAACATATTGACTAATTTTTAATCTCTTCTTAATATGATATGATATAAAGATAATTTTAATGTCTATTAAATAAGTTGGATTGGTTGTTTTATAAATTTTAACTATCATCGATAGTAAATATCAATTACTTAATCAATATCTAAGTATTGGTATAATAGATATCTGAAAAAAAAGGTTGGAGCGCATTGTAAAATTAAAGAAGATTTCTTATATTTCAATTTTAATTTACTATTATTTCTTGTCATCAATTTAGCCACAAAACAGCACCTAAATACGAATTTAGCAGTTAAGATAAAGATCACTTTAAATCCATTTCTCAGTCATAGCATCGACGAGTTTAGTAACAACACCTCACCAACAGATGGCGTTACTAGTTCGCAAAGAAAGTTTTCTCAACTTTGCACGCCCAAGCGATTCGGTGTACGTTGTATAGGACTCTTTGATTTATTTAAATAAGATTTTATGGAGTTCTAATAAGGTTCGTTGTTCGATAATGAAATAAAAAGTTATGTTTAATTTTACACTTTTCAGGCCATTATTGGTCATATTTTAAAAGTAGGAAGACTTTAGATTCTTAGCAAATATTAAATATGTATCGATTTGCAATTATTTGTATCCAAAACTACTTTCTTGTACTTTTACTGTGAATATTTGACCATTCAATGTCAATATTGTAATTGACTAATAATGAAATTATGATTTTATATGTGTAGGTTAAATATATACATTTTGTTTGTGTTTCACGGTAATAGTTCGAAAAAAACAAAGTTTATTAAAATACAGTTTATTTTGTTACTAATAACTAGTTATACAGTCTTATTATTGAAAAAAAAAAAGTTTTAATTAACAAGTTGTTCTATGACACATAAACCCGTATGAATTAAAAATTAAAACTATCTCTCATTCATAACTTCAAATTTAAGGACGGCTTTATACAAAATCTCACCAGTTTTTATAGAAAAATAAATGTTTTCTATAAATAATAATTTCGTTGATTTATACCCTGTAGTATCCAAGCCATTTTTATTTGTACAGATTTAAATAAATTAATATAAAAATTATAATTATAAATTTATATAACTTCTACTACATTAAATCTTTTAAATATAATAACGAATCATGCACCATTTAATTCAGCTTTTTAAATAAATAATTTTAAATTAAAGCCTACTATCGCACCTCCAAAATTAAAAATAATTAAGTAAAACATTTTATAAAATTCTTATAATTAAGAAGATCATTGGAAATCTGTACTTCTTTCTGTTAAACTTAGAATTTAAATTATTTATTTATTATAATAAAAAAAATCGACTATTTATATTTACTGTAAAATTAAAAAGTATTGCAAAGGTTCTTAACTCTTACATTTTACAAAAAGGAAAATTAAATATTTTTCCTTCTACATCTTTCTTTGAAGTAAAAATACTTCTGTTCTCTGCTCTCCTATTTAAGTTTATGAACTGATCTGGGCTTTGTAAGCTAGGTCGTTGGCGTCGTTTGCGATGTTTGAAGATCTGGCGTAAGGGTAGGTCCCGGCTGAAGCTGTCGGGGAAGACCACTGCTGTGAAGACTGGAAACCAGCGAGCTGAGGAATTAGAAAAAAATTGACGTCGTTGTCATCATCATTATCATCCTCAACAACGGACAAATATAGGCTATATTTGTCCATACTTGCACGTAGAGGTCGATGTAAAATACATTAAATCATTGTAAGTTATGGAATAGCTAAAACTTTTGAACTTGCAAAAGGCTAAAAATTGATTAACGAATCAGCTGCTTCAAAAATAAGGGGTTTGATAACTATTTTTGTACTTGAAACCTAAACTAAACTTTGGATCATAAAATAGTTTGTAAAATTCAATTATTAACGCTTGATTTATTAACACTTTTTAAAGTAACACTGCCTCACCTTTCCACCAATACTGTTAAGACCACCACCGCTCAACAGTTTCTGTATGCCCAGGGCGGCAGCTACCACGAACGCCAACTTCGCCACTACAAGTGCCTTCGTGACGAGAAGAGTGAGGCCTCCGAACAGCAGACCAGCTACCGCCAGAACCTTGACACCGATGCCCGCTAGGAGAGGAGAGTATTTCTTGATTTTTCCACGAGCTAAAAGAAAAAGGAAGCAAATGAATTATTGCTTTATACATAAAACCAATGTGACCACCACAGGCTACAAGCTACAATATTTGTGGCCTTTTTTGGTTAAGCGGGGGTTATACTCATGGGCACGATCCTCCTCAGGGAGGAAGTGGGTTTTACTCAGTAAACATTGAAACTTAAGATAAAAACGTAAGGCAAACAATCTGTCTCATATACAAAATGTTTAAAACAAATCCTTGTCTAAACCAAGAAATGTAAGTTTTCAGAGGTCCTACCACCTAATCAAATTAAACGTTTGTAGAGAAGAGAGAAACTGTTCTCTTAATTGAACCCTGGCCTATTATATCTTTGTCGTTGTCATTGCACCAATAGTTAACGTTGGTAGAGATCCTCGGATGTATGAAAATGTTAGATCCAAGTCATATGGGTAACGACATCTTTTCCATACTATATTTGAGCATTTACTTACGCTAGCGACTATAGTAATATATCTTTCATTGTTCCTACCGCCAAAACTTACAAAAAGTTCTCAAATACCATTGTATTGAAATACTACGTTTTAGACCAAAATGCTATTCTTATACGTCTGATACATTTCTTTATTTGTAACCTATTTTAATGCGATATAATCTAGGCTTTTTTCACCAGTTTCTGTTTCTACATTCATTTTACATTCAAAACACAAAGATCACGTGAGAAATAATTCAAACACTTTATTGACGGGCGATAATAATATTGGCTTCTTATACCCTGTCATCACTTCTATTCATTTGATATATGCTAGGTGAGATTTATTGGTTTTAATTAATATTATTAAACATAGATATGCATGGCATGGCTGCTACGTGAGTTCGCTTGCGTGGTAAGTGTAATATTGTTATTGCATGTGAAAATTAAATAATGTTTAATACTCTAATCGCTTTTATTATTTCTTGGCATCGTCTTAGACAAGTGTTATTTCTACAAACATGAGTGAAATTGCGGATTTATAATGTAAGTCATCTCGTATTATATTAAATTATTATCTATACTAATATATAAAGCTGAAGAGTTTGTTTGTTTGTTTGAACGCGCTAATCTCAGGAACTACTTATTCAAATTGAAAAAATCTTTTTGTGTTCTATAGATCATTCATCGCGGAAGGTTTAAAGCTATTAACCATCGCGCTGCGAGTAATAGGAGCGAAGATACAATGGAAAATGTGAAAAAAGCAGGGCAGGTATAACTTATATCTTCTATTCGCGCGGACGAAGTCGCGGGCAACAGCTAGTTTATAATATAAAAACATAGACATAATGTTATCTAATTTCAAACTAAGCAAGTCTATACTATGACTGATAGTCCAATTGTTTGTTTGTAATGGACTTCTAAACTACTTACCTGATGAGTTTGTAAGATAGGATGGCTTACATCTCAATTTTTAGTCACAATTTTACTGCAAATAGTTAAATTAAATCTGGCAAATTATTATTAAATCGTGCGTATTAGTCATATCAATTTATAATAGCCATTGTCCATGTTCTATTCAATGTCAAATAATTCTTGTCAAAGAACTCTACTTCATCTTCTTCTTACACTGCACATGACAGACAAAAACTAGTATCTACATAAATACTTTTAAAATGTTTAATAATCTCTTTTAGTGTTTTAATCCTACAAGTCCATATTACGATGAATGACCTTGACCGAGCGAGCGCCGCTCACGTAATGGTACATTGACCTAATGACAACTTTCATTTGTCTGATCTTTTTCTCAAGAGTGTGTAGCAGGCTCAAAACAAATGAATATAAAGAAGGAGGCTATAATAGTATTTATTTTAAATACAAAATAGGTCGTTTTTATTAGAGGAGCTCGTGGCTAAGCTATAACCGCATAAGTGATTCGATCACAGGTTAAGCTATGCTTGACGCGGTTGGTCCGTAGATGGGTGACCATCTTTGTCATAACGAGTTCCTCCGTGTTTCGGAAGGCACGTTAAATTGTGGGTCCCGGCTGTTATTCCTACATCTTTGACAGTCGTTACAGGTAGTCAGAAGCTTGAAAAAGTCTGACAGCCAGTCTAACCAAGGGGTATCATGTTGCCCAGGGTTAAGGAGGTCAGATAGGCAGTCGCTCCTTGTAAAAACACTGGTACTTAACTGAAACTGGTTGGACTGGTAGCCGACCCCAACATAGTTGGGAAAAGGCATAGGCCAATGATGATAGGTCGTTTTTATTTGGTATCTAATTGGATTGACTACTTAAAGAGTATAGTAGTCAACATAACAGCAAAACTCTAGGAATGGTTTGTAAATATGTGTGTATCTTTGGTTTATGTAAAACTGCTGAACTATTTATGATTAATTTGGGAAAGTACCAGCTGACAGGCTAGGTTACTTTTTTATTATCTGTGGCGAAACAAGGATGTACTGGGAGAAACGTACTCAAATAACTTAAATTGAATCAAACAATCCAAAGATAATATAAAACATATATGGAAATAATAAATGTACACAGAGACATACAAGTAACGTTTTTTCTCACCTTCTTCAAAAGTCCTGGCGGCCTCTCGCAGTTCACCAGGTTCAAACTTAACGTTTAACTTCTCTTCACCGGTCGCATCCCTGCGAATAAAAAGGAAGCATAAAGTACGAAACAAGTAGATAAAAATATAAAATTCCTACTAAAAGTATTATTAACACGAATGATTCACCACATCTCAATATTATATTGCATTGCCACATATCACAAATCACATTTTTATATGACCTAGCATAAAAAGTAAAAGTCCCTCAGTTACCTGAAAGGATGTAGAAGTATTTTTGTTTTTTTTAACTACAGAAAATTACAAAGACAAACTGTTAAATGATGTAACGGTTTACTCACGCGTATTTATCGGGGTAGTCCGACTAGTTTCGGACCCAACCGGAGTCCTTAATCATGAGCAGACGCGGCGGGATCGCGAGTCGAACTAGTCGGGCTACCCCGATAAATACGCGAGAGTAAACCGTTACATCATTTAATAATGAATCAGTCTCACGATAGTTATTATAAAAAAAAGACAAACTACTTAAATGTTGTGAGTGTGTTTATATAACATAAACATAAAAAGATGACCTTTTCAAATATTTCATAAACAGTTGGAAATACAGAACAGAGCATTTTCACTACATTTGCATGACAAAGATGTAGTTTTAAAAACGGTTGGTGATTAGGGCTGTGTCATTTTTGGAAAGTTTCTGCCAGTCTCTCTGTTTTCCTCGATAATTGTTGGAACTCATAATTAAATAAGATCTATTGTACGTGGCTACGCAATAAGAGTAACGGTTGATCGATCACATTGGTCCGTTAAACAACACTTCTCGCGGTCGGTCCGTGGATAGGTGACCATTTCATCATCAGCATCATCATTATCAGCCTATCGCAATCCACTGCTGGACATAGGCCTCTCCAAGGTGACCATTTAATTATTCAAAATTACTTTAAATTACGGGACCCAGGTGTCAGAAGTAGTCAGAAGCTAGAAAGTCAAACAACGTTGCCTTACTAAGCTTTTGGTACACCGAGCTTGTGATTATAGAGTGACGAAATGGATTTAAAAAGCCTCATTAAAACTTATAACAATATCCACACTTAATTTTAATCCAGATTAAGGTTTGAAAGTGAAAACTATTCATAAATAGAGTTTAGAGAAAGTGAACTTATAGGTATCAAACAAATAGTGACAATGCAATATTATAATACGTACCTACATACATAATATAATGTACCCATTGTAAGATCAGGGGGCGGGGTAATTCTCGATTGAATATGTTTGATATTTGTCACTCTTTTGGGTAACATATGATTTATGGGGATTAGTAATACTATATTATAATGCACACGTATTACACGCAGGTACGTTGTCTAGATTGCTGATTTAACATTTCTCTTCAAAGTACTCAACAATAAAATTGATTGTCCGGAATTACTCAATAAGGTTCGCATCAATGTGCCATAATGTCATACAAATCTCGGTAAACACTCTTCCATCCCAATAATGTGTATCAAATATAACAGCATTGCCGGTACATCCAAAGATTTGGACGCATCATGTGATTTCGTAAAAATAATAAAGCATAGAATATTGTTTAATATGCTACACATGTAAGTATGCTTGTATTATGTTATTCTTGTTGGAAATCCAAATAAATAGATCGTAAGAAGAAAAATTAGTCGGATTCTGAAACATCCTTTTATTGGCAGTCACTTTTTAAATGTTATTGGCAGTCACTCTATGTTACTCTTAGGTATCAATTTTTTATGTATCTAACTTTGCCACCATGAATGTTTAAATGAAACATAGATTATTTTTCTTTGATAAAAATCGATATAGGCATATGAAACTAACACTATTTAGTAATTGAAAAAAAAACATCTCTGCGTGTAGAATCAAGCAAAGAATTGTTTAAGGAACATTCATTTTTTTATTTCAGCTCAATTTCAGTAACTCAAGCATACTTTTTCAGTTAAATTCATTCCAAATTCTAGGTACAAACGACTTCTCAAGTGTCAAAACCTTTCGCACTCATACATTTTTAATGTAAACAGAACATTGTACAAAATAAGTAGTTAACGAGGCGTGAAACAGTTCGGCATACGTTACCAGTAAAGGTAATTGTAAGCCATAGCTATTGTTCTATCATTTTCTCTTCGAAAACACCATGGAAAGTCAGTTTTTGGTAATTTGAAGGGACATTTTGTATTATTTGAAACTGTTTTATGTTAATAGGTACAGGTAGGTAGGACAGCACGGATAGTCTAGTAGTTGAGGTTACCATGTTAAACCCTATGAGCACGATGTGATGCGAGTTCGATCCCCGTATAGGTGAAGTATTTGAGTGATCCACGAATTCTTGTCCTGAGTCTGGGTGTCTTTGTGCATATGAATTGAATGATTAAGGAAACCCACGCGACTAAAGGATTATTTTTTATGACGCTTACGCTTACGCTTTTAATGAGGAAAACACTGAAAATAATATACTTAAAATGCTCTAGTAATAAGAACGGGGACACTGGCTCTTTTTTCAATGTCCGTCATTAACGTATTTTTTTCTTTTGACCTACAAACAATAATGTCGCTACGCTGAAAACTCCCATTCCTAAAATGTAAGCACTTTATCCTTGTCTTTATTGATTTCTAGTATTTATTTATAGATGAAGGTGAAAAATAATAATATCTCCTAATCATCTATGAGTTGAACTGAATAGGTTTTGACTTTTTATTCCCTAGTCCCGTCATCCCTATTGCAATAACGTAGTAACTATAAATAGGTATTTCCGTCTATTTTGTCTCCGCCGAGCTACGAGAATATAAGGCTTGGATTCTTTATGGACATAGATTTCTTTTGACATACGTGTTATTGGTAAATAATGTTATTTGCTCAGTTTTTTTTATAGAAATACAACTGAAGATTGTTAGTCGGCTTAGTTATAACTAAAAAATGCCGATAATGTAAAAAAAAAAACAAAAAAAAATAAAGCGCGCTTGCCGAAGCTGAAGTTTTTTTTTTTGTAACTGTCTATTTTATCTTGTTATGAACACCCTCATGTATTAGTGTTATACCTAATATTCGATTTGATAAACAAAAATAAAAACAAATTTAAACTAAATAAACAACCACAGAATTTCCTTAAATCACATTTTTTGTTTTTTTTTAAACAAATGATTTTAACGAAAACTTCAGACGCCTTTTAAAACACCAAACGGTTTTTTTTTAAAGTGTCTATAGATTAAAATAAAATAAGAATATCCACTTACTTCTCAATCGCTACACCAGAAAACAGCTCAATTCTTCCATCTTCCTCATTGGATCCCCCCGGCGCTGCACTGCAGGCCACCACCGCGGCAATCAGGAATACACACAACACACGCATTCTCGAAGATTCTAGAACGTTCTGGACGTTTCCAGATAATTCAGAAGAAATACTTCTAGAATATATTCTTTGAAGTTTTATATCCTTCGTTGCCGGAGGCTTGGGATGAAATGAGATGCGCCCGGGATCCCGCCCGCTTATATATGTGAGCCAAGGATGTTACCGAATAGTGCGTTGTATGGTCTTGATACTTTGTATGGGTTACGTTTTGAATATTTTCGCGGGCTTTTGTTTCGGAATGTTGTATACGGATGTAATGGTGGTATATTATAATGTTTTTAGGTTTTAGTGTTGTGTTGTGTTGTTGTATGGAAGTCAATTTCAGGTGTAATTAGTTTTCTGCGTTTGAAAAATTGTTGCATTTGTAAATTTCTAAACATTGTGTAAGCATTGTACAATGGAATTTTTTTTTACCATCTCTAATTTTTATTTAACTTTTAATGCTGCTATTTTTCGCTTTTGTAAACTATGTATTTTTTGAGAAATTAGTATTGTAATCTACAAAAAAAAATATATATACACAAATAAAATCAGATCCAATAAAATTATCTCATTAGATCCAAAAGAGATTAAATAGGTATATTTCGTACATATTTTTTAAACTGAATCCAACTTAAATAAATTTATTTGACAACACACAAACCACCATCATAAGATCATACAATATATTTACTGACACAGCTCTCTGACGTTAAATTCAAGTGAAATTATTTTTATTACGCCTTTTGGCAGGGCTTATGTTATTGTTACATTCTTCGATTGTCAAAAAACTTTCTAAAGGAAGCAATCCGGTAGGTATGGGTGACGTCACTTTGAACATCCTTAAGAAGGAAAAAATGTTTCTAGCTTTGAATAATGTAGAGCAATGTGAGTGAATCGTTGTTGAAGTAAGCTAATGTAGAATTTAGTAGGCATAGTAATAGGAAACTAAATTGTAATTGCCTGTTTAGATCATTTTGGTACCCAAAAGTTTTACAATGCTTCAGGACGTTGAAAAACTATTTTCTATCATTCGATCTAAAAGTATAGTATACATTTTATTCGAAGTTTTATCGACATAAGTATATTGTTTAAGTTTATTGGCAGCACCGTTATGAGGGATGCCTAGAACAACTGTTAAGAGTCGTAGAATAAAGGAGAGGGTCAGCTTACGTGATAATAATAGAGAAAAAGATCCTTCCTGATCGGGGGACCACGACCACGTGAGATGGAAATGATTATGATGCGAGGACGTGAAGTAAAAATACCTCAATAATTTTAGTACTTTGTAATGGTAATCTTGCAGCTACAACTTTATTTCCAAATCACAAGATGGATGGTATACATAATTGGCAAAAGTCCCTTTTACATTTTTTTAGGAAATAATTTTGCTCATAACATATTCTATGCATGCAAACATGTTACCTGGGAACAGTGTATGGTAATAAGTTAGGCATATCAGGTCAACCACGGATTCGATTACAGAACTACCGAATAAAAGATTATTTAAATCTTGGAAATCTAAAGGCTCTACCATTTAATGGTATCTCTAGAGCCTTCTAATCTACTAAAGGGGTCAAGGCTACTACTGTACTGCCGGAGGGAAACTTTCTCCAAAATCTCTTCAAATTGTCCCTTTAGGTTGAGCGCACATTGAACGACATATATAAATCTATGATTGAAATAAGTATAAATAAAGTATAGCTAACATATTTCTGATGTTTTATTTAAGAGCTGTATCAATAATAATTTATTAAAGTTTTACGTGCCCAAGTGTAATTATACCTCTTGACGTGATTTTGAACAGGGCATCAAATAATATTATTCTGTAAATTGCTTAATGAAACTAGAAATATGTCTAAAAGAATCCGGGTCCCGTACAAATATCTTATAAAAATCTTTTGGTTGGGTTACAAATGTTATTCGACCAAAATATTTACAAATGTTATTTATCCTATTTTGGGTACTGACGAAACACCAAAAAAAATTGCCAACGTAATCAGATACCCCTAAGAAAACATCTTAAAAGAACAGGCAAAGCTCAGTTAATATCACGTAACAGAGCTATTATAATATTATTACATAAAACTTCCCAGTATTGTGTCTCTATGTGCGGCGCGCGTTAGATCGCAGTTGCATCGACGCGTTCAAGGTCGTCGCAATGAACTTGTACCGACCGCTTACTTTCTATTTGATCTGCACGTAGTATATGCTAGCTTTATACTCAGATAAATATAGAGGTTTATTTAAATGGGCAGGAAGAAAAACAAATATATTATTACTTAAAACGATTTTTTAAGTTGCTAAATCAGTAATGAAGTTTGTACAAATGTTTAAAGCAACTGAACTACGAGTTTGAAATTGTACTATGCAGTCATTGATCATTTAGCTTTACTAAGATAAAATTTTGTTGAACAATTATACATATCAAAAACTAAATGTGTCAGTTATACTGATTTTAAAGTCTGTAATAAATTTGATCACCTTACTTACTTAGACGGGAAAGGCGATAGGCGATAGGAAGCGGTAGACGCTTTGCTGCAATGGAACGAAAGAGGAGAGCGGGAGGAAAGAAAATTATTATTAGTGGGTTACTAATAATAATTTAGGATGAATTTGAGAAATTGAGGATGTAAAACAAACACTTTACAAATAAACGACGAATTAGTTAATCGTTAAAGTACAACATTTAAAGATTATATAGAGTAGGCGATTATTACCTTATTTTTATAATTACCTAGCCCTATGAAACGGGAATGTAGAGCTTATAGTGAAAAAAATACGTCTAAAATATTAGTTCTGTTATCTCTGCATATACTGTAGCTTGAGAGGCAACGAGTGTGTTGCGTAACTCGAGTGCGTTGGCACACTTTAAGTTGTATAACAACTATTTATATCCCATGGTCAGTGTTGAAGAACCCGCTTATTATTTATGAGCAATTTCATTTGAATCGGTTTAATTATTCATGAGTAATGCACGTACTTGTTGTAAGGGTTTGGAACTGATTTTATGTATTAGAAAGTTTGATTTGTTTCTTTTGGGTGTCGTGTAGATGTTTGAATTTGAAATAGGCTGGTTCCAGAAACATGCACTCCTCAAGCTGACTGTCCATACTAATAGACACTAAAATTTGTGCAGCGTTTGGGCTGAGAAGTCGGTGCGATTTAAAAATAAATGATTAATATAACTGCATACATATTGATCCATCAGGGCTGACTGTCAGCTCATGCTCAGTGTGATGGTATACTAGTATACCAACCAAGTTTTGGGTTTATTGCCCATGGTGGATTAGATTGACTTGATGTTGATTAGAAGAAATATCTGCATTTGTTCTGCACGCAAAACCATTTTAATATAATTATAAAAAGGAAAACGTTCCATCATACCTTCTGCTCCATTTATTACCATGCCCATCGTCATCAATTCATCACTAGATATTACACTGAGTGTACACTGAGACACTGCCAGGGACCAACAACCATAGGACAAAAACAAGCCAGGAAACTTTAAACTATTTATTGCAATCCTATTGCCACGTCACATATCATTTTATTGGATTGTACAACGGTCTTCGTAGAACTGCGCGCTAAAAGGATTGTCCAGAGCCATCGTACTCTCAGCGATCTTGTCTCTCACTTTGTCTGACACATTGTAGATTCCCCCCACAACTCTTCGAACGCCTCTCGTTATGAACATTTTAGGGCTGTGCTTATGGAAGAATGCCTTCATTTTCCTGTGTCGGAGAGCCATTTTTCGTCGTATTGGATGTGGTCTGCTGAACACTGATCTTTTTCTCTTAGGAAAGATACGTCGCCTCCGCTTACCCATGGTAGCACCGGTTATTCCTTATTGGTTGCCATTTTTTTCTTATTTTTATGGATGTTTTTTGGGGATTGGGTACAAATAAATTTTTGTTTTTATTTTTCACATTCTGCCATACTTTAGTGTTTTTCGATGTCAGTGTCTTGTGTCAGTTGTGTCGCTTGGCCGCTTTTGTTTTGTCGCCAGTTCTGGATTTGATAGTGAAATCTTACTGAAAGAGTTTTTAGTCTCTGCGTTTTGTTATTTTCTTGCTCTGGACTAGAGGGATAAAGGTTGATAAAAATTCATATTTGCTTCCCAAAAAGTATCCAATTGCTATAAGAAGAAAAATTATTGCGGTAAGTAAGATTTTTTATCATAACATAGAATCAAATTATTCCAGTCTGTGGCTAAGGTCTGTGGCGATTGTAAATGATTTTTGTTTTTATTTGACACATAAAATTGATGAGACTAGAGTCTGACATACGAAACATGAGCCTGGAAAAAAGCGGCAAATTCAAAAAATCTAGCGCTGGTATCACTGTGTATAGTAAGAAAAATACATTTTGATATTTGATTTTACATCATGGATTAATAAATTATGGACAAATATTATTGTTGTTTTATATCATACGATTTTTAATGGCTCAACCGTTTTAAACATAGTATTTTTGTGTATATAATATCTACCCATTACTGTCCCACTGCAGGGCAAGGGCCTCTTCTCAGAATGAGGAGGGTCATTTTTGTATATAAGCATTCTGCAATTGTAAGGAGAAATAAATAAACGTAGTTATTATAACATTATTTATTGTGATTCGTAATCAAAATCGGAATCTAAAAAACTACTTCAAGAGATTCGTCACTATCACTACTATCATCTTTTACATTTATAGTAAAACTTTCCAGTTGCGTTTCAAGAATGTTATCTTTTTCAACATAATTATTTTCGTTTTTTATGAGGTGTTCTATACAATTATTCCATTCTGCAACAAAAAAAAATATTATAAAATTATTTAAAAAATGTTAACATCTATATTTTCGGTTCCTGAAGAAATACGAAAATATATAAAACATTGAATACATTTTCATAGATAACGAGATAAATGTTTTATGCAAATATGAATATGTAATAGGATTAAGCAAAGGATCAAGATAAACGTGTCGTGCTTACCAATGGCTTCCAAGATTGTAACCAAACATTGGTCTTTTACATTGAAAATCTGTTCATTGTCTTTATTTTTCACATCAAATTTATTAATCATATTGAATATTAGCCTTCTAGCCTCATTCTTAATAGGAGTCTTCATATTTAATGGTTTAAAATAATTTCGCAGCAAAAAAGTAAACACGTTTTATGCAAATGACAATTCATGTACTGACATTTGACATATATTTTGGTGTGGCTATATGAAGAATGTCTAAAAATTGTCTAGCTCATGTTTTGCGTGTCAGACTCTAAGGAATCACATAATATAATACAATAACAAAACCTTTTTCGTTTTAAACATTGGATTTAATCTTTGGTTTAAAATAAGTTTACTTATAAGTATAAACATACAGTTACAATAATACAATATAATAATTTGCACATTTTTCATATATTACAAGAATATTTTATTCATATACTACGTTTAATATAAATTGACGTAAAAACCTATTTTTTTCGCTCCCACCAGTTTTTTCATTGTATTCCGTGATTATCATTCAGCCATACCAATTTGAACTCTTTATTCTTACAATTAGGTCTTTAATGCACCATAACAGGTAAAGGAACATAATCCCCTCTCTTATAATGCTCATCGTAGTACACATGGTCTTCACTCTTTGACGGCACCTGTATGATCTCGACTTGTGTCTTGGTGTCGTCCTTCCGATTCTGGTAGCTGTGGTTGTGGTCGAACATGCCTTTGAGGCTGAGGACTGAGGCCATTACGGTTGAGAAGAAGCCCATCATCAGACCTAGAAGAAATAAGTGTTTAAAGAAGAATCTGGATCTGTTAGATTTCAATGCTATTTCAGTAATCGGCAAAGATTTGGGTGTTAATATGATATTGTAATATAAACAAAAGTAAGTGATTATTATTCACACAGTTATGCTTATGATAGCCATAAACAGTTTAATGCCAGATGATGAGTTTTGGTCAAAGCAAAATGTGATCCGTCTTAGTAGCTGGACATAAGCCCCTACCGTGGTACGCCACTTACAATATTAATACCTTAATAAATCTACCCATAAGTACTTTATTAAATTACTCCGCAAGAGTTTTTAAGTAGCCTGTCTACAAATTGACTCACCAAACGTCTCTTATCATTAAAATCTATTTATAAATAACTAAAAACTCACCTTTAGCAGATAAGAAAGCTAACGCTTTCAAAGCAATTGGTATCAAGAGGCTCTTAGCTGCCAACAGCCCGAGGATCAGCGGCATCATATACTTCCGATGCATCTTCGGGAACCTGTTCCCTCCCCTGTTCTTCTTTGTTGATTTCCTGATGACCTTGAAGATGCAATTTTTCATTTTGTCTCCACCCCCCTTAATCCCCTTATGTTTTCCCTTCCCCTTGCGCTTTGTATTCTTATTCTTTTTCGAATGCTTCTTCTTTTTTGAGCCTTTCTGTTGCTTTGATGATCTTGGTTCGATGTCCTTAAGGTCTCGTGATTCCGTGTCTGTAATAATTGTGACCTGTATTTATTTTGGATACAGGCATTTGCTTAGCAGTAAGGAAAAAAAGGATTTGATGACGTCAATTCCTAACATATCCAAGAATACAAAATTAATGAATAAAAGAGGTTTTAAGAATATGCATTGTCGATATTATTGAAATAATCAGACTTAAAAATATTGTTTCGGAGAGAAAACATAAATGTTTGGGAAAAGGAAAAAAGACGTACATCTTTATAGCTCGTATGTATTGAGCATGTTACTGAAAATATTATTCCTTACCTGGCAAGGATCGTGGCGCGAAGTTACCACTAGCAATAATCCACTCCAAAGGCTTAGTTGCATTGAAGTTACCATCCACGTAATTATCGTGACCACTTGGCCCAAACCCAAAGACAGTCTCTGTCTTCACAATTCCATAATTATTTGTGTTATCAAGCATTAACCCGCGGGAATAGGGAAGCATTTTGACCTTGACCTTTTAAGCTACGCTGATACTTTTCATATTATTCCTAAATGCTTTTTTCTTGACTACCTCAAGTGTAATGGTGTTGACATAGACAGTCTTTGACTTTTATAGCGACATAATGAGACTACAGGGGTCTATGAAGCGTCAAGTTTTAATGGCTCCATACGATAATTATCCGCTAATTTTAGTGTTAGGGAAAGCGTATGGTGGTCATTTTGAAGACTTAATTGGCTAGATGGTAATGAACTATGAAGTTTAAGGATGTTATACTTTGACATTGTTGCGGGTTTCTAAAATCGTTTTTGCAGCAAAGGCTTTTGGAATTAAAGGATTTTGCAGCTGCTCTGCAATCCCTCTTCCCATTTTAGGAGATAACATTGGCGCAAAGCATTTGGAGCCCGGATTTATTTAATTCGCTGCTTTTTAAGTAAGTTGTAAATTATAATATTTGTGGTCCAGATTTTTTATTTACTGGTAATTCAATGCTATTCACGATTAATTAAAAAAATGTCGCTTGTCACAAAATATTACAACCCACATTTCATTATTTGCACTAGGAAACCATTGAATGTTAAATAAGCAAATAAGCCTGATGATCATTCTAATAAGCTGGCTTTCTCATGGACATAAATCTCCTCGGGGCAGAAGGAGGATAGAATCAGAATCATACTGACTAAGCCTCAACCGTGCAACGTTTTCCGCATTTGGCCGGTGCTTGGCAATGCAATGAAATCCATCACTCACCGACTGCGGTGCAAAGCAATCTTTATTATGGCAAAACCATTATGCGATGTAAAAAAAAAAAAATCGATTCAAGACTGTAATTGATAGCTGTACAACTTGCTCGTTTTTATTTTATTGATAGTAAAGTCATTTTGATTTTTTTTTATTCGTAGATCTGTAGGAACTATGTACTTATATGTCATCAGTTTGTAGCTTATTGAAAAAGGTTCATGTTGTCAACAGCTACGCTTCGTAGTAACACGTAAATAAAATAGATGGCGTTGTTGATGGTATAGTTAGAGGGTGGATGGGTTCAATGGTTAGAAGGGTAGTAGCCGGCTGGTTACATTTTTTTAAAATCCTGACACGTATCTTGTCTAGTTAGTATAAGTATGAAACTATTTAGTCGTGTTAGCGTAGTGGTTGTGGCTTTAACTAAAAAACTGGAGATTGTCGGTTCGATTACCGCACAGGAATATTTTTTGTGTTATGACCATGAGTGTTTATTATTCTTTGTCTGGGTGTCATTTTTGCATATGACAAGACTTAAAATATTGATAATATTTGTATGAGTTGTCAGCTTTTCGTTTTACAGGCTCGGCTTAGTTTGTGATCAGGTGTATCTGATCCCATCATGGATCTGATCTCATCTTGTAACTTACAATCTTTTCCTTCATGTAATGGATGTCTAGTTTATAATTATTTTCTGCAGATACTTTTGAGCCAAAATCAGTTTTGATAACATTGTTCATAATAATTTTAAAAGGTTGACTGGCAACTCGAAGCTTATGGTCATTTTATTCAAGTACTATAATGATATTAAGATTGAACTTTAAACTGGCCATACGTACCTTTAACATTATCTACTTTATACTTACTTATCAAAAGTATTTTTTTTTCTGAGATATCGTTTTAAAGACTGTCATTATTGTAACCACAAGATGAGTTGAGAATCTAATGGAAAGACAAATGGAGCATGTCGATCCTATTCTGTGGTTATCAATATTTGTTATTTTAAAACTTAATTTTTCTTTTCAATCAAAAAGTATTTTCTATCTATTCAGTAGATTGTGTTTTTTCATTTGACCATGGTAGGTAAACGATCTCACTAGGTACTTGTTAGTGTTTGTGATTTAATAAAAAATATTTTTTCGGTACTTTAATGGCAGCGTGAAGCAGGTTTACTAAGAAATTTACTCCTTGTCATTCATAATATGCGTATAGACAGCGAATCATAGATCAAATTGTTGTGGATCACAGAAATGCTTGTCTGCGGTACTTGCGTAGTAATGATCTGTAGATAACGCAATTTATTAATAATTAAGGTAACCCTTCATAACTGACGTTATCAAGCATTTCCCTTTTCCGTGAGTTTTATTGTGTAAACATTTTTGTAGATTCTTTTCATTTCGTTTTGTGATATATGTACGGGATAGTTAATTTTAAGAGCGTCTAGTCCAATAATGGTTTAAAAATAGAAGCACGCTGCAATAGGTTATTGAGAAAACTATAAAAATAGTATTTAAGGTTCAGACAATTTCAATAAAAGTCATAAAAAATCGAAGCACTTGAGTATAATTATATTATTATTGTTAGCGATACACAATTTTGTCTACGTTATAATTGGTAACTACATTATCTATACTTACTAACAATAAATAAATAAATAACTTAAATTCTAGTACTTAATTATATTTACATTTGCGCGAGCTTAAAAATAGCGTTGATTGTTCATTAAATACAGATAGCCCAAGTTTTGTACGAAAAACAGAAAAAAAATGGAACAGTAAAATCAGCCAATCAACAATCGGTGGATTTCCATATCTTTGATGTCAGACTGACAGATTCCGAATGGACGCTTACTTAGACTGAATGGCAACTGCGAGTCGTCGACTTTATTTTATACTTTAATTTCCTACCGACTTCAAAATTGGTTATATTCCATCCATATCAAATCCCAATCCAAAATAAATATCTGTTCTATTTTGATTTTGCTTGTCGATTCTCTATTCGTGTCTGCTTCCACAGTCGCTTTCATTCCAAATATTTGAAGTCGGTTTCGTTTGTCGTTTAGTACCCTCCCTTTTGTAGTCCCATGACCGCTGCGAATAATGCAAAGAAGAATCCTGCGAGGCCGGTTGCTCCGATCAGGAGTATTAACCCTGCGATCATGACTGGAACCAGAGCAAAGTACTTCATCTTGTAAGCCAGTAGTAACGGCAACATGTATTTCTTTAGTTTCTTTGGTTTGAGCTTCTTTTTCTTGTTCTTATTCCGTACTTCCTCCTGACCTTTGATGCTGCCGACGTCTTCTTCTTCAAACTCTCCATCATCCTCAAATTCGTCCTCTTCGTCCTCGTCGTCGTCGCCCATTAAATCTGGAAAATAGAAAAAGTCTTTGTTAATTACAATGGAATATTTATAATTACACAGAGTATACAAATTTGCTTTGAATCATTATTACTTCATCATCTTATTTTTATTATTATCATAACATTATCCTAGAGAATATTTATAGCTAGGTATCTAGAGTATACCTAGAGTATTTTTAATTAAATTGCTGTCATATAGAAAAATATAAAATAGTTTCTCAGAAAGAAACACGCATTTACTATAGAAATTACAGGTTATGAAACTTGTCAGCTAATTACCGCTTTTAAAAACCAACGACTATGTCACAAATATCGTAATATCATCTTGGTTAGGCTAATAACCTGAACCGATTGCGTTAGCTTAAGACAAGAGATGACTACTGATTACACAGCACGCATGTGTCAGTAATTTACAGCGTAATTGTTCGTAATCTGAAAGTATTAAAGTTGAATTATCATCTTTAACAACTAAACTGTTAAACATTCTTGTTAGGAAAGTTGAACGGCGCTGTCAGCCTTTGCCGTTGTCATTTTCCAAAGTTCCATCTTCGAACTCAAATTTTCTCTCATTTTAATACACTTTTATCGCAAAATGATTGTCTGCTGTATTTATTATTGCATTCATTAAGGATTTAAAAAAATATGAGCCATTTGTAATGATGTTTATCTCAAAAACATTGATGACCAAAATCATCTAAGTACTAACAGTCAACCAATAGAACAAGATCATGTTGATACAGAATGAGTTGTAATAAACGAGAATTATTGTGTTCTAGAAGCACTTGATTTATGATCTCATAATATACTAAAGAACAATAAAGTTGATAAAGAAACAGTAACACAATTGACAGTTTCAATATTTATTGGCAATCAACACCTAAGATTTAATGAAGCCATGACCATTTATGAAGGAGATAGCAAACTGAATGATAATGGTATCAATCAAACCATTTAAACTGATATTGATCGCACCATTATAAGCGATAATAATGTCTAGTGATTAGCGTGTTCACTCTTGCTTTTGAATTGCATGAAAGTGTTAAGTTTAATTAAAAAATGTTAATTAATAAAATATTGCATGCTCAATTTATTCATAATTTTTCTTCCTTGTTCACCCATACCAATATATTCGGTCAAATAAAAATATCCCATTTGAATTTCCAGTGGTTTATAAAAAAATATAAAGCTTTTAAATATTTATGAGATTAATGATCGTTATTTCATTGTTTGAATTAAATATGTATCATTTCATCTTTTTCTATATGCTATGAGCCGTCAGATCCAAAGCTAAGATGCTTTATCTATCAACTCAGTAAAGCTCGGTCACAACTCAACATTCAAATGATCCCTTTCTTGTCCACTGCACTTACCGCCCTGCTCACCCAATAATAGAGAAACCGTCGCAATACTACCACTATCATTACCCACCGTTACAAATTCACCGTCGACTGATCGTCACTAAGCAAAGTAGACAAAAGGCCAAGTTTGGACAAGACTTTATGAGGTTTTGGAGTTCAATACAAAAATATTTAAGTATCGTAATTATCCTTTAACTTGTTTTAAGAATAATTTCAAAGCAAATGATTTATATCATTTCGTTTGAATGGTCCTTAACACCTTAAAGAGATTAGGATACGGGACAAGCGAAAATTAGTTTTTTTTGACTAGATCACGATTGTCATCTTATTATTATCGAAGCAGAACCTCAGTTTCAAAGACGATATTTTTATTTAACGGAATCAATTCAAGTCAACTTGTGATCCCAATGAATTCTCATCATCAAATACCTAATTTTTATGTTTCTATAAAGGTGTTTCATTAACGTCATCATATGCCTTCTGCCTTCACACATGTCTAACAAGCAATAACTCTCGCTACCCTGAATTTCATCAATATCGTAACTTGCAATCATTTCCGCTCGTTAACTTCAGCTATATCTTTATGTATATTGTTACCGTTCGCTTCGATGTGCGTTGCATTACGGTTTTTTATATCAAGTTCATAATCAGGAGTCGTTGACATGGAAACATCAACAATCCAGCAGTCGCTTGTTAATTGTTTGTTTGATCTAGGACTTGCATTGGAGCGTTGCATTGCAAGAATTACGGTCACTCTACACCATGCCATTATTTTGCATGCGTAAAATAATTGATGCAGGTACTTTTTTGTGTAATTTGGTGATGTCATCCATAAGAAAGATGCTACTGAATATGAGGGTTGAAATGAAATGAAAATAAATTTAAATTCCAATGACCTAAATGTCATTAATAATCCAATTGATGTTCACTTTGATTGAACATCAAACTACTTTGTAGACGAACTAGATACTCCCAAAATCTTTTTCAAATTGGTCGCTTAATTATTTACAGATATGGGAATCGGTCCTTAGGTGCCCTACATCAATTGAACTAGATATTGTATAATCAACAATTACTTATTAATGAAGCCTTTTAAATTCTGGCAGTAATCATAACAGCGGAAAGGGAATTAAATGCAAATATCTTGTGTGTAATTGCTAATTTTGCTTTTTAATTATCAGGTGTAGGTGTTTCTTGATTTTAAGGTGATACTGACATAGATCCATATAATTTTGGATTGTGCTCCTCTATTTTGTCATTATTTTTGGTTCCTTCGTCATTATCAAGTGATTCTGTGTTATATGAGGTTTTGTCTATATCTCTTTAGATAACTACATCATCTGAATCATTTTGGTAATTTAAATTCTTCATTATTATTCAGGGAAAGTTTTCAGAGTCTATTCTCTTGACATCGTTATTAATAATCGTATTTGTTGTTAAAAGAACAATGGTGTTTCAATACAATTGCATCGTCATGTTAAGTAATATTCAAATTAGATTCAATTAAGATCTTGATGTTAATTATGTAATACGTATCAATTAAAATACTTTATTATATCTCTAATTTAATAATTACCAGTAAAATAATAAATTATCATTAAACTTCGATATACTCTGGAACACTGAAAATTGTACGTTTTAATCGACTATTAATGAACGATCATGCAACGCAAGGTCATTGATACTAAATAAATAATTATTAACAGAGTGTTGCGTGATAGTGGCGTATTCACATCGGCATTAGATAGTCTCCGTGCTAAATCATCTCTTTCAATTTGATTTATTGCTTAGGATAATATGGAATGCAATGGAAAATACAGTTTTTATCAACTGATTTAATAACGAAAGAGATTTTATTTTTGCTGGGTCCATTGGTTAGGTGTTAGCTATGTTTTCATTTTGATTTATATATCTCATGGTATATTGGCATTTGTAATCTTTAGCATTAAGTCAATAGGTACCAAATTCTGTAAAATTGTGAAACGAAAAATGCATCAATAGATCAAAATCCCTAATAGAATGGCCAAAGAATTGAATAGGGGCTGTTATTTTATTCCCATCTATTTAGTAACTATTGTCCAAATAGGTTTGAAAAAGCTTAATAGGTCATAATAACCTAATAATTGGTTATTAAAGTAAACCTATACTTACAAGAAATCGACCTCCTTGACGCACTAGGCTCCGAGAATCCCTCAGGCTTCTCAATAATAGGTTCCTCAACATTCAAAGACCTTCTCTCGAACTCAGCATTCCTAATCAAGGGTATTGTCTTAATTTGAAACTGTTTATCATTGTCCGTCAGATTACTTTTCTCTTTGGCAATTGGGATATAATTACCAGGGAAAAGCACATTGGAACTGTTTTTCACATCAGCATAATATACATTCCTTTCCACTTGGGGCTCTTCCGGCTTCAGAGGGATGGCGCGAGGCTTAAAGGCGTACCGTTTGTACATATATGGGACACGGGACTCTCTCGTCTGGAAACTCGAAGGCTTGATGACTATAGATGCACTGGTTACATCGATCACCGAATCACTGTCCTTGTTCCAAAGTTTCTTCAAAGCGTCCTGGTACTCAGTGGCTGACGCCAACACCACACAACAGAGCACTAAAGTTTGGTAAAACATATTGATGGTTATTTAATGTCACTTATTACACAACACTTCACTTTCTTCAGATCCTCGCCCTGTCCACCATTTTGCATCAAGCGATCGCGCAAAACTGAATTACTGTCGCTGGTAGACGTTATATTTATACATGTGTAAGTATAAACTTGCGTTTTTCCAGTTGGTTCACGGTCGGACGGGCCTACAAGCTTCCTTTGGTTTCAATTCCGATATGAACAAAATGTGTTCGAAATGAAAAACTTGGTCGTTTTCGCGTGGCTTCTTCCGTTAATGGTTTGGTGACAGTTTCTCCAATTGATTGTGGTGTAATTTGTTGTTCGCGTATTATTTGATGGCAGGAGATGTCTTGATATGTACGGATGGTGAAAAGCTGTCGTCTTTTGTCAAATTGAGTTGCTGATTAAACATCTGAGTTATTACCGTCGTGGAGTGTGCTCATTCTGTCAGCAATTTGCTTGTTAGGGTGTGTGATGAGTATACAATTGTAACTTAATTCTGTACTAGACTGATTTGCTCAGAAATTGGTTTTAGCACAACACTATACCTACTCAATATGATAACTTATTTTCTGTACTTATTTGTTGTGACTTCTTAAGGATTACTCATGATCGGTATGTCGATATTGGCTAAAGGTCTAAAAAAGTATAATTTTCTTTACATATTACTCAAAGGAAAATATGATTCACTGATCAATATTAAGACGACCGACAACGACGAGAAATGACCGGTTCTGCAGTTACCAACCCATGAAACTGCCGTAGGATCAAAACATCTTGCGATTTTCACCAAAACGACATCGGCCAACTTTCGAAATTTTCCAAAATTCATGATCATTTTGAAAAGAAAACATAAAATATACCTTTCAAGTAACGTTCTATTAATTCTGTAGTATCTGAAAAACATTACCCTCCTTTTTTGCTATCGGATAAATCGTACATAATGACGCTTTTTTTTCCAGATCTATTATTACCGTTGCCATGGTAATTAAAATCAATGAGTTTTCTTCTGCATGGGTTATTAACTATGGCTTAGATGCAACGAAAGTGAGTGCAGTATAGAATACTGAACGAATTTCGATGGGGGTTTCTAAAGATGATTGATGACTAAGCTATTGTAGTTTTTAGGCTGATGTAATTCATGTTAAACGTATATAATATCGTCGACTTTGATACAGATGACCGAGTCAATATTTTGATTAGGGAAATAAAACTATAACTACGATTCAGTTTTCAATGCTTGGTATTGAACTAAGAAAAAGAACTGTTGCTTTTTTGTACAATCTAATTTCTGACTTCAAACTTGGCAATGGTCTCCAATATGTGACTCCAGACTGGTTTGTCCTACTCCACTTTACACCTTTCCCATCCGAAAATATTGGTGTCCCACCGCCAAAGGCCTTGGCTCACCTCGTTTGCGACTTTTGACTTTATGGATAACTAGCTGTTGCCCGCGACTTCGTTCCCGTGGGTAGAAGAAGATATAAGTTATGATTTATACCCGTCCTGTTCTTTTCACATTTTCCATTGTATCTTTGCTCCTATTAGTCGCAGCGTGATGGTTTAAAGCCTTCCTCGATTAATGGTATATTCAACACAAAAAGATTTTTTCAATTTGGACCAGTAGTTCCTGAGATTAGCGCGTTCAAACAAACAGACAAACAAACTCTTCAGCTTTATATATTAGTATAGAATATAGATTATTTTTGTCCAGAAATCGTTATACATGCGGGGTATAATGAACTCCTGTGGCACCAGTATTTTTAAAAAGACAAGTTAAAGTGATGATATTTCCTACTTGCCGAATAAACTATTTAATTTCACGCCATTTCCTTCTATTTAAGTGGTTATTAATGAAATGAATAATAATTTAGATATGTACACTCTATTAATTTACTTTATGCAACGAAAAGAACGTGTGGCTTGCCTACTCAGAAATAAATTAAAAACTATTGCAATAGACGTTACTGGAACTAATAAAATATAATGAAATAATATTTACTACGGATCAATTTTTATCGTGATTGCTTTACAATTTGGCTATAGCGTTTAGATGATTTTGAATTTAGGTAGTCATTATTTTCCATGTTATTGAAAGTATGACTACAATATAATCTATAACATTGTGGTGGTCCAGCACTTAATTCTTGGAAATCACTCATTGGGTAACTTGTTTTTACAGGCATGTTTTTAATACGTGAAACTAAACTATAATCGTACCTCCCACTGTCAGGATTCCAACGGGACAGTAACAAAAAAAAAACTATTGAGCGAGACAAATTTTTCGCGCCATCTGAGCTAATATCTTGTGATGTTTACTCTCCGTCCCTCTGTCAATAGGTTATGTGTCACAAACCTCTATTAATAAAAAATGTGCATGTGACTTGAATTTGTGAAAGCCCTCGCGACACAAGGCTTAAATAAATGCCTTACTGCGAGAGACGTTTTGTTTAATAAAAAAAAAAAACACATTATATATTTTTACAAGTTCCATTTTACTTTTCTTAGCCTAGTCAATATTATGTAACGAGTTTTAGTCATTCAGTTCCCCACATCATGGTTGACTAGAGCGACGCCTGACGATGCGTGTTAATTGGTAACAATTGCTTTTAATCGGAAATGGGTGGTAGTTAACAATTTTTTGTAGGTTTTTTTATTCGTTACCAAGCTATTATCATAATTAGAATTCATGTGGAAGGATGTTACCGGGTGAATGAAGAGGTTTTAATTATTGTGGGAAATAGTGTGAAAGAAGAAAATGGTCGGAAAATGTAGGCAATGTAGGTATAGGAGGTCATTAAGATTTATTTTGAAATATCCTTTTGCTAGGCCTGCGTTTTGGTTTCGGAGCCCCTGAAAGCCACAGCTCAACCTATTTTGCTGGATATACATTTTTTGGTAACCTCTTCCGCAGTAGTGAGTCGCGCAGGGTTTGATAAACATTTAATTTACATCCTCAAAGCCACCCAGACTTAGACTATTCAATCGTTGATCACACAAATGCCTTTCCTACGCGCCCTACTTTAACGTTGTTTAAATTATTGTATAAATTGGATGATAAATAAATAAAATTCGTGGACTCACCTTTAAATGTATTCTTCATCAACCGTTTCGTTTATCTTTAGATTAGTTGTACAGAACCCTTAATGTATCAAGAACAACTCTAACATCACCATATTTATTAAGAAATAAATTCATCTTTTTTCAGCTCTGCCGACTTACAGATAATTCAATATCAAATTTGAGTTTAAGTCGACCATAAATCCTATCTCCGGTTAACTGTTTCAAATCGAAATACAAATGACAGTCGAATCATTAGACGTAACTTTATCAGGGTCAAGAGTAGGTAGACGATTTAATGGTCTGAAGAATAAAAGGGTTGGGGATACTTTCAGACGTGGATTATGTAAACTAGGTTAGAAAATCAATTAAAAGAGAGTTCGTGAGAGAGTTGGACGATATCTTCTAAAAAGAGAATCTCGATATATTTCCAGGACGAGCACAATCTGTTACAAGGAAAATTTTCAGTCTCTCTTAAAATACAATAATATAAGTAGTAAATTCGATGAGATTGAATTTTGAGAAAGTTTTTGAAGTAAGTTTTTATAGAAACCTGGAGTTCCGGGTCATAATATAGGTTAAAAAGTATAGGATAGGCACCAAACGTGGGTGACGTCACCTGGCGGATAGGGTGCCCTCCCGACTTGAGGATTCATGAGGTGGGAACCTTAAGAAAAAAAAGGTTGGGTCAGAAAAAAAAATCTTTACATGAAAATACCAGGTTCCAGGAGTCAAATATAAATAAATAATATCATTTTGGTGATATATCAAGAACGACGATATTAAATAATCGGAAGTTATAAACAAACATTCTATACGTAACATCGTTATCGTGATTCGATTTCTTGTTCTGCCAACGATATGCAAAGATATACCAAAATGTTAAAAAGCCTCATTTAAATAACAAGTTTCCTAACTTCCTATTCACTGTGTAACTGTTATGTGGGAATTATAATATCAATGAACCACAAAATAGCTGCAAAGCTAGCATAAGTATATCAAAACTGCACGGATAGCCGAGTGGTTGAGGTCACCACGCCAAACCAACTGTGCGCGACGTGTCTAATCAA
Source organism: Trichoplusia ni (assembly GCF_003590095.1). Classification (NCBI taxonomy): domain Eukaryota; kingdom Metazoa; phylum Arthropoda; class Insecta; order Lepidoptera; family Noctuidae; genus Trichoplusia; species Trichoplusia ni. The sequence continues at coordinate 20,226,578 of NC_039478.1, forward strand.
TCCCCGCGTTAGACAAACATTTGTTTGATCCACGAATGTTTGTTCTGAGTCTGGGTGTCTTGTGCATGTCATTATTATGTTTTTAAAATCCCCGACACAAAGATTAAATTCATTGCTGCGGGAGTCGATTAAGAAAAAAAGAAATAGAAATAGAAGACCTCTTAAATTGAGAGTGATCTGTCGAAGCGAGATGCTGCTCTACGCCATTTAGTACTCTGTCCCACTTCCACATCTACAAGTAAGGCAGGGGAACCTAAAGACCACAGAGATGCGTATGAGGCTTTCGACTTCTTCAATCCAAATTATTAAAATACATTAGTGACTTGAGTCAATAACAAGGTGTTAACGATAAATATTCATGATTTAAGTTAATTCGTGTTTATTACTGGAAGTTGAATTTAATCACACTTTGATACTTCTTTGATGGCCTAATTTTCAAGTAGACTATAAAATTATTTGCAAACTTGCCTCAAGATGCAAAGAATATTCGATATAGATCTAGGGTCTAGTAAAACTTCTGCCTCTGTTTTTGAAACGTCTGTTTTCAAGTTTGACACTAAGCACCACTTTAAATCGCTTGTAGCAGTCATGTTGTCTCTATCAATATTATTTAAAACATAGAGAAAAATATAAAAAACGATAAGCGTCACTTAGCTAGGTATTTTTCTTGCATTAATATTTCCATGCTTAATTAAAAGTTTCAAAACTCTTACCCTGCAAATAGCTAGCAAAAATATTGGACACTCCGTACACAAAATGTAAATTAACAAAGAGATTGTTTAAAAAAACTTAACGAGTAATTATCATAAGAAACTGTTGTATTAGAGTTAATACCAGGCCGGCTACTAAATCTGTATAAATGGAATTCGAAAAAATGTGGACACGCAACATCTGTTTAAAATTAGCATAAAGTTGAGAAAAACCGTTTGCAATACGGTGCGTTTTTCTCATGATAATGTATTACGAGACAAAACGGGATCGCGTGTGTGGGTAATGTGGAATTATGAAGTAAAATCCAGGTGAATAAATCTGCAGGGTAAATGACCTCTCCTTGAAGTGAGAATAATATGTTTTTTATAAAATCCTAGTAGGAAAAGAATACAATGAGTAAATTGAGGATTCCGTCCGTGTGACGCTTCGTAAACTTTAAATTCACATGCACTAAGAGACCCAGAACCAGACCAAAAAGTCAAAAAACTAAATGGTTGTGTGGGAAATTAATGTGACAAAATGCTATTTTATGTTTCATGTTTTTTAACATATGATTGAATTGTTCGCTATTATATAACCTATCAGGAGTGCGAAACCACAGGCCATCGCATACCATGTAAAACTCAACTAAGTATTCGTCCACTTGAATTTATGTAGTTTTACCATTCATTTCCCTTTGCAAACAACGTGTTAAAATCCTAATAATTTATGACCGTAATAATTCTATTTTAAGTACTGTAGTTATACTATTGTGTAATAATGTGCATGAAACTTGAATGTTTGTGAGACCCCTCATGACTCAATGAGTTGTTTTTCAAATGGCCGATGATGATTATGATTCGATTGTTTTTTTACTTCTCGTCTTCATGTATTGCCAGACGAAAATTTGTAGCTAGGTACTCTTAAAATCTGTTTATGAGTGTAGCTATAAACCTTCGTACTCATAATAATCCCTTCTTATTGCTACAGTATTCAATTTTGTCGATACGGATATCATGAAGGAAATAAATAACAAACCTTTTAAGTTTGTGTGAAACTATGCTGGAGTCGGACAGTCGTGCGGAAAACATATTTATTCGTGCAAAACGCACGGAGGAGACGGAAGACCGATATACTTCCATAGTTATTTGCTAATTGCCTCGTAACGTGCGTATTGATTTAGGAAAGTGAATGTGCTTGGAATATACGGGAGAGGATATGAAGCGGGTGCGTTCTTCAAATAGGATGTTATCGTCACTTTTAAATGTCTTTTCTTAGAACGACGGAGTCTACATTTCCTATCTGACTACCCTGGGAAGAAATGTCGAAAGAAACTCAGGGGCCACAGTCTCTTTTAAAGTCCAGACAATATTAAAAAGTAAAGAAGGTTCGGAACGGTTACTTCTTAAGGTAGACTATTTCATGTCTTCAGGCGGCCGGCACGTGTAGTTCAACTAAATACGTGAGGGCACGTATAAATTGCGGCTAACGTCACCCGCCCGTTAGGTTTAGGCAGCAAGAGTCTGACACTACCATTCCCTCCATGTGGATTGCCTTCCTATACCAAAACAAGGCCATTTCAATGCTTACCAATACATACAACTGTAACTGGTCATTTTAGGTGAATAAAAACATCTGCACTTCTGTGTTTTTAGCTATACACCGTGATTTTTTAGTCGTCTTACAAAAGCAGCCCAGTTCATGTATCCAATGACTAGAACACGTTCATGATAAAAAATAGGCATTTATGAGATTAAAAAAAAATGCAATTTTTATTCAATATTATGATGCAATTCGTAGTTTATTTTGAGGCACACCTCTGTTAGGAGAGCGGTCCGAGCCTTGTTACAATGGTGAGGGGCGCGGGCGGCGGCAATTTTATCATTTTTAAGAGGATATTTCAGATTTCTCTTGTTTAATTTTTCTTCGTACTTATTATCTTAGTTGATTTGACTTCGTATTTTACGTCGGATACATGAACTGGGTTGCTTTTGTAAAACGACAAAAAAATCACCGTGTATACCTTTAACAGACCTATGCTGTTAAAATCATTCGTTATCACCTCATCGTCCATACGAGCCAAGCAACGGTAAACGGTATAACTAATATCTTCCATTCTTTTTTATAAAGCTAAAAGAATCAATTATGCAATGATTGAGCTTTTATTTCAAATCACGTTAATGTTTACGTTTTAAACAAAAATTCATTTACTTATTCAAGATAGACTAGGTTCTCAGAAGCACTTCTTTAACGTTCAAAAAAACTATCAGCAACCGTATTTCTCCAGACCGAAGTTCTCTTACAACTTAACTTCACAGCAAAATACTTTCAGTCGTGCCAGTACACAATATCCTCCCGTATATTCCAACCTATCGTGTATCAATCGTCATTTGAACAACTGATTCGGAAAAGTATTGCACAAAAAACCCATTCGATACATTTTTACTTCATATTTCTAAATTATTTCGTGTTTAATTGTCAGCTAAGTAAGTTTAAGTCGGTGTATGAAATTTATGTCCTGCCATTTTCCGTGGTAATTTTGTCGCGTAGTGTTTATAAAAAATAAGATGCATAGCTATCTTTACTAATATGATTCTATGAACAAATGACATCTGATTGCGAAACTTTGGAATTAAATATATTAATGAAACATTATAATAATTCATGAAACATTATTTTTTTTTTAAATACAACCCTGTTCCTGAGGCACCACTCGCAGTTGACGGTTATTGCAATTTAATCCAGTTTGTCACGTTCAGATTTTTTCTCTTATCCTATTTAATCCATAGTTCAAAAATTTTGGGTGGCACAAATAGCTTTAAAGAATTTATTCATTTATTGTTTCATATTTAATACATGTAAATTATAATTTTATTTATTTTAAAATTAAGCAATGATTTCTGTTTACTACATGAAAGTAGCGTTCAGCTAAAACAACTGGTTAGTTCATTTTCTATTCTAAAGATGGCACTGTAGCTGTTACTAAGTTACTCCGTGACGCTATTATTCAGCCACATGATCTAAACCTGTTCACTTAGTTCCACTCCCGCTTAACAGATGGCGCTGTTAGCAATAGCTGCAGGTCAGCTATTTGATCTAGTTTAAAAAAGTTTAATGTAAATAAGTTAAATAACCAAATAATATATATATGATAACCAAAATATTAATGTGAAATAAATAATGTAGATTTATCTTTATTAAAAAAGTTTCTCATGGACTTTTTAGAGGGTTCTTCTCCATTGCAATCATTTTCTGGAAAAATTATTGTTACGCTTTAACAATGCCAAAAAATTACCTACTTGAAATAAAAACGTCAACTTGACGATATTAACTTCGTGGGTCTCTGATTACCCACATCGCGGTCGTTAAGGTAGAGCCAACATTATCAACATTATAGGTAATAGCATTTATTTCATTAAGAAACTAGACTCTTTACTTTAAGCCGCCTAAGCAGAAAATATTATTTTTTAGCAAAGATACACTGTAAACATTGTGCTCAACGTGTGAATGTGTGTTGTATCGTTGTGTACTCGACAAACCAGCGTTTACACAGTTTCTGGAGTATCTAGAGTCTCTCCAATACAATGGTGAGATGAAATTGAAATGAAATGAAATAGTTTATTCTGCAAAAAGGATATAATTCATCAGTTTTACATGTCAAATTGATTTTATAGCCTCACTAGAGTCGACTCCGAAAATGTCTTAACTTCTTTTAAGATCCAGATTCTACAGGATTGACATTCAAAGTTTCTAACAGGAGTGTAAAATAAAATAAATATATTTATTTCATAATTTATTTATTCGTATAAACGTGTACAGATAGAACCATCATTCAAATCACCATTATTTATAAAAAATACTGATAATTATTTGTAACATAAAAATAAATTAAAACATTAACAACAGTTAATAATAAATTAATGAGTATTCAGGCACAATAACAATTAGAAATAAACAAATAAATTACTTCAACCGTCATAGCTTATTTAATTAAATAAATCTTTTAATAAAAAGTACTCAAAATCGTTCGTATTTTATTCGTTTCGAACGATTATTTTTAATAAAAGAATTACAATATTATTTTATCAATAAATAGTAAATTATTTTTAAACGAGACACGTGTTCAATTACTTTAAGAAATAAATTAAAGAAAAGATTTATAAATTAATGAGTATTTTTGTTAAAAAGAAATAACAAAAGAAGAACCTTTACAAAACAGAACTCGTGTCGCGTTAATAAATTATTTTGTTAACAATCCCACATTTATTAAACTAAGTAATAATAAAATTTTATCTAAAATGTGTCACAAATTGATAACGCTTAGCGTTTTAAGAAGCGTCTAAAATTCTGTTAAGAGTTTATTAAAAATAGTTTCGATATTTATAAAAGAATTAAACTTCTATCTGTCTCTACTTTCCACTTTAAAATGACAGAGACAGAATGTCAGTTACGGGCCTTTTCCCAAAGGCCGTTATCTCGCAAAAGGGGTCGGGAATTTGAGGTATACCCCATTAATTGACCCATTTCGGTCCCCTACTATTGGTATGAGAACTCCATGGGACATTAGGGCGTTGAATTGGTAGCATCCTCATTTTTGTAAGTAGGAAAATAGATGGGAATCAGTATAAATTCGTAATTTGACGAGCGATTTAAAATACTACCTTTATTAAAGGGCGTGGTAGTACTAAAGGCAAAGTTAAAGTACATAACGACCATAATACCATTAACGACGACTTATCAAAAATACGAGTCATGATTGATTAATAAAAGATTGCAAATAATCTTTGACCTTCATACGTCACACGTAGGTTAGGTATACGTGTAGCCTATAGGTATTTTAACAGTATTCTCACAGCCGAAATAGCTCAGTTGGGAGAGCGTTAGACTGAAGATCTAAAGGTCCCCGGTTCAATCCCGGGTTTCGGCAGTTCTTTTTGCGTTTTGTTTCCATGTTTTTAAATTTACACGGCATTAATATTCATTTATTATTATTCTAATACAATTTTTAACTGTGATTTCGGTTTTTAACGATTTTTACCAAAAAACTCTAGAAACTTTTATTTCTGATTTTCAAGCAATTCGTTAAAATTTTGCATCGTCTAAATATTCAACCGCGACTCAAAAATCAAGAAAACAGATAAACATTCTTAACACCAAGCGTTACCAACTAAGGACCACATTTCCCATTCCCACCCTATTCCCTCTTATAACCGGAGTAAGCGAGATCGTCGTACGCGCGTCTGTCCCAGCCGCCGCTGCTGCCGCCGCTGGAGGACCAGCCGCTGCTCTCGTGGCCACCTCCACCGCCACCGCCCTTGGACATCAACTTCTTCAGTAACATGATGCCTGAGAGTAGGAGCGCAATCTGGAAAGGAGGATAGTTTGGTTAATATTTAATCGAATGTTTGACTGGTGTAAAATTGATCAGGATACGACGGAATCAACTTGCGGAGACTTATTCCTTGCTATGAGATAAATTATCACACAGTTCTCACATTTGTGTTTTATGTGTATGGGTGTGTGTGTGTGTGTGTGTGTGCATGTCTGTGTGTGTGTGTGTATGTATGAAAAAAATAAAATAAAAATCGTATGAACTCTATTTTTTGGCTGCCTTATAATGTTCTACTTCTCCCTAAAGTTCACTAAAAGTCAAAAGACTGAATAAAAGAGGTATCTTTTGTTTCCTTAACGATTGCAATAGTGGCTGATAGGTAGTTGCTTCCGACTTAGAATGCATTTTAGGTTTAATTATAGGAATAGATTTAACTGTCGGAGAAGCTGCAACGGATTCTAGGATTATACATAAATTTTGAACAGATGTATATACTTATAACTGTGTAAAAGTATGTATATCATGACCTCCTTTATCGTACTATTTTATTTGCGATCTTAATTTTGTTGATAAAAACGAATAGCGAGACAAACGCAAATGAAACAAAGATAACAGGTCTACAAATAATCAGTTAAGATTTTTGAAGAGTTTTAATTTTGCCGTTTTATTATAACTTATATTTAGTTCAAATTGAGTTGTTTTTTTAATAAATAATGACTAGCTGTCGCAACGCAAAGTACCTTAAATACTCCTTTTTATGACTATTGAGTGTTACAAGTTTCAATGAATCCGAGGTATCGGTTTAGTTGTGACGCGCATAAAATTAGTCTGTTTCTCTGTATCAAATCTGTTTTAGAGTTTCGTACTCAAAGAATAATAACGGGACCGTTCGCCTGTCGTGATATCTATATTCTATGATATCTATCTATCTTCTTTAGACTATCTTTTTGGAACTATAGTCGCTAATCCTACTCACATTCTCAGGATTTATAACCTAAATCAACACTCGACGCTAAATCCACACTAAGTGAATGGCCTAGCTAAATTCAAGTAGACACCTTTCAAAATCCAAGGTCTGAATGACTGTTAAAAACTGATATATTGTGAGATTGTCATTTCCTATGTACATTGATCAATATCTGATGTTTTCCTTTGCTTCAATAGTAACATATGGGTTTATGTGATTATGGTGCAGTCAATTAAAAGTGGTTAATAGAGCATGTGTTAGTTAAAATAATATGTGTGTGTTTCAGTAAGACGATGATAATAGTTCCTGAGATTTACGCTATTTTAAGCATTCAACCGGTCAAGTGCGAATCAGAATCGCGATACTGAGGGTTCAATACATATAGATTAAAGAAAAATAACTTTGGACGAAAAAGGCCGTGCTTAACCTGGATTTTTTATTATCAAAAGAACCGAAATTCGATATATTTATTATGCTACCGTAATGAAACATACCTAATTAAAAAATAAGCTTTAACACCGGTTGATACTGTTATAAATTTAAAGGATGACCAATTTTTTCAATCTGCATATACGGAACTCTGTGCCGCGAATCCCACTCGCACTTGACAGGTTTTCTTATAATTTAATTGAACTGGGAAATCTCGACCTACATAACAACCCCACATAATCAGCTTTAACAAAGCTTAAAAAACATAACGGAAATAAAAAATAAATTGCCAACTTAACACGCAACTTACGTAAAATAAAAATGAAGTAAAATCCTTTACCACGTGTTACGTAGCCGGTAATAACAGATGTTCTTTTACCATCGATGTAAATAAATCTCTTGCGGCTTGAATTAAGACAGGCCGCACGAGATTTACTTGTGTCGACGGTAAATCGACTTCGATTTTTGGCGGCTTCAACTTTGTTTTGTAAGCGGGTGTTGCGACCCGCTGCAACGAGATGACTGCCTGTTGTAAACTAGTGTTGCTGGTTTATAAATCGATTTTCCCGAAAACTATTATTTTCATGAAATTGTTTGGATACTTCGGGTGCCTTGTATTTTTTATTTCGGAACTATTTTTGTTAATTTACATTTATGTTGTAACTTTTTGAGTGGTATTCATTCTTATTTTATAGAATACATTCAAGTGCTGAAATATTTTAATTATGGCCTTTGTCAATTTTTTTTTTATTTAGAAGTTGGTTTTTTATTTATGATATACACACCCCTGTCATTTTATTACGAAACTTATAATATAATTAATTAATTTGTTTTAAACTTTCCTTATAATATCCTTTATACATTTTTTTCCATATATTATTGCAACTCCTCGTTACACTAGCAACACTGACACATATTACAATGCGTGCTACCAGGCAAACGGAGTTAGAATGGAACCCCGAAGGTCGGTGACGTATGCCTTCAAAACACATTACATTCCTGCACGTCCCTACACCAATCAAAACCAACCTTTAAAACCATATAGATAAGATTCAAAATCTTAGTAACGGAATGTTATAAGTACTGAAAATGTGTAACACAGGATTTATAACTCTATTTTTATGGGGTATAGGTTGCAAGTCATTTGGCAAGACATCAAACGATTTGATTAGAACATTATTAGAATTAATTGTTTAGTTATTATTTCATATTTATTGTTAGACAACGTTTGATGTAAAACTATTAATTGATTTATATCAGGTTATAATATTAATTGTTCAGATTTATATTTAGATGTCAATATGTCGAATTATTTATATTTTTATTCATTTCTTATCAATGACTTGAAAATGTATTTTCAAAATTTGATCCACATGCTTTCCAAAACCAATGATCAGGCTGCAATTAAACTTTGATAGAGCCGTTATTTGGTTTTAACTTTAGACAGCTAGAGTCCTTAAACAAACCCAAAATTCAATCCATTTTTTTTTAACACAGCGAATTATTATATTTTTCAAAAGAAACATTTAATTTTTTAATAATAGTCATATATGGGCAAAAATACTTCTCGCAAAACAAATACTAAAGCAGACTCTACATTATATATTCAAGCATGGATCGGGAATCGAACCGGTGACATCCCTACGCCACCCAAGGCTGCGAATGTTAACTACGACATGACGCAACCATAGTAACCGCATAACGTTTACTGTGAGCGGGCATTCAACTTTATGATTAAATGCTGTTGTAGTTCTCAAAGTTGGTATTTTTGTAAAGTTTCTAGATATAAATATTTTATCTTAAGTGGATTCGCCAGTTATGGTGGTGAAGTGATATTTATATCGTAATAAGAGGTTTTTGTAAAGTGCCATAGTGCAAAACAGGCCAAGTCAATCTGTGAAAATCTTTTCAGAATTGGGAATAAGTTAGGTAATAAAACAGGATTTTTGTTTGTTAGCCTCAAGAATGACTGGACTGATTTAGATAATTTTGGTTAGAAGAATATTAGTTGGAGTTCAGTCGATGAAAAAGTTTATTGTGACACAAGTGGAAAAAATACTCGGAAATAGTTCATATTTAATTAACTTTTCTTGTCTTTTTATTTCATTGCAAGACCTTATGTGTAATTACATTTTTAATTTTGATAGACATTAAATTGACTAGTAAGTGACATCACCGAAAGGTGTTTCTTTCAAATTCAAATCTAACTATATTCAGCGTTATCAGATACGGTCGTTTTGCTCTTCTCCTAAAAATAGGACGTGTCTGCAACACTTTGATTTATGACCGACAAAATATCCGCCCAGGTTTATGCCGGTTTTATCTATGTTTACGATATTGTTTTACTGAAGGATTATTGCTATCTTCGTACAGGTGAATTATTATTGCTACCATTCATATGTGAACACTCAAAATGTCGCAATGTCACAAAAGTATTTTTGGTTTAGGCAAGTTAATCGCTGATTAGTGAACTTTTAAAGAGCACTGACTTTAGATCTTTGTCGACTTTTGTGACATCAAATCATATTTACAATCAAAGATTAATTATCTATTTTAAACAATTTCAATCACCATAAAATATTCGAGATAAAATTTAGCTCATACGCGTTTTTGTGACAATTTTTTTTTACAATAATCCAAAATTATAGTGACATTCTCATCTTTGAACCCTGTTGCAGTTGGATAGAATATCTACAAGCTTATGCCAATGAAATACATTCAGGAATACAACGACAACACTTATCCGGGACTGAATAACATCTTTCTATCTATCCATATCTTATAAATATATCAAAAAGGTACCTCCAGGTTAAAAGCCTTCAAACGATTTGACCTACATCTACATTAATAATGCAAACTCAAGTACTAATACTACTGACCCAGTATTTTATCGCGACCGATAACGAAGCAATAAATTAGGAAAAACTGTGTTGTTTTTTTTAATAATATTTTGGTGTTGATAAGTATTTTTTGTTTTTGCTTCTGTTTTACTTGTGAAGTAAGGTTTAGTTTTATTGCCAGAATATTATATTCAGGATTGCATTCAAGCAATTTTGAAGAGTCAATCATTGTAATCATCTAATCGACGCTTTTATTTTTGACTACCAGGTTTTTGTCCGAAACAATGAATATTTTTAATCAAAACTATCTTTAGTATAATTTCGGTCCATAAAAACTTCATTTAGGAGTATTTCAATCTATTTGGTCTAGCCTTATTCCGCGTTATACTTCTAGTAACTTTTTTGATATTTATTCATATTTAAAAGACGTAACTGTTGTCTTATGTATCGGGATTGCCTGACCAATTTCGAATATAACCGGAGTCGTTAACCATGAGCTAATACGGCAAGTGTCAATTCGACTCGCAACCTCAGCGCTTATGATTAAGGACTCCGTTACCATATAGTATTCAATTCGACTCTCTATCCACCACGACTTGCCTGCTCATCATATTTCACCATAATCTACTCAAAACTGCCTATCTCAACTCACCTACACATCAAGGCACATAATGTTCAAAAGTGCCACCAAATACCGGTCTACCGGACGTCAAATCATGTCAAATTGACACAGTACCTCCTTCCCCTTAGCCCCTCGTTAAAGTAACTGCCTAATGACATTATTACAAAGATACCATACATCGGCTTTCTCTGTCCTGACCCTGCATCGTGAGACCCTTACTTTCTAGTCAAAGTGATTTACTTAAGTGAATATCTTTACTATTATGACTGGTTTGTATACCACCAACAAACTAGGTATTTTTGCTTCATTTACTTTTATGAGACAAATTGTATACAGATTTATATATCATTATTTCCTTTATGATCTTCATTTGTTGCAAATAAAATTGAAACAAGTTAAATCATAGAAACTGATACAACACAGATACCTGAGTGGTATAGACAACCACAAAGTTGTCTATTATGTTTCATACCTACTTAAAAGCTGCGGGTTTGATACCTCATTTGTTTCATGTAGCCCAAATTGGCCACCACCCCATCAGCCTTTAAAATGACTCCCATTAAGTTACTTAACACAATCAAAATTAACGTTATCGTAAAACTACACCCAGTTCACAAAAAGTCTGTAATTCTTCCCTTCCTTAGTATCTAGTTTCAATTCAAAGTACTGTCTTGATCTCAGCGTCGAACACGCATTTGTGGGTCTAATAGTGCATGTGACTTGAATACTTATGAAACCGATACACAAGAATTAAATTTGCATAGAGCGGAAAGGGCTTCAAAAACATCTTAATCACTATCTTAAAATTTCATCTTCTAACCCGCCACAAACTAATTAACTCAATTAAACCGCTCAATTAACTGCTCAATAAGGCTTCTCATTAATTAGACTTAACTAAACAGCCCTTAATCTAGAAGAAAGTTTAGAGTCTAGCATACCTAGATAAGCGTTATGACTTAGACAGCATCGGTCTAGAATGGTTGGAACGTTAATCAAATGGACAAGGGATATGATAATGATTTGTGTTTAACCAAGTAGTTAGGAATTATTGTGATGTTTGTGTCATGTTTAAATGGTAACTAGGGGAGCTCTAACAACATGAAATGGTTTGAGTTTCTTATGTGTTACTTTGTCATTGAAGTAGATGTGCTGGGTAGGAAATCTGGTGAAAAGTCTGTTGTAAAAGTTTTTAGGTTTTAGGTAAAAAGGAACCCCATTACGGAGGATCAACTGTCTGTCCTTCTACATGTCTATCTCTATTTCTCTGTTTGTCTGTTTGACTCATTAACCATGAACGTTAGATACGCATAACATGAAGTCGTTATTGTTAAGGTCATTATTTTGTTGGTGCATGAAAAATAACTTTGAGGCTTTGATCTTCAGCGAGTCGGACTCACACTCTATCTTTTTTATTACAACAACTCTGAGGAATTGGTAAAGTGTTGGATATTGAGAATGTTGTCCAGTATAATCTTGACTTCTTTGACTACAAGAGTTTTGCATTTATGTAGTAACCCTAAGCCCAAGCTTTGCCTGCCTTATTTACCGACAACAATAGCTTTTAATGATCCTATTATTTATTCAACCTTAACTGGATGTAATAAACTAAGTTAAAAATACCTTGAAATTGCGTGCTTGGAGCAATCTTTATAGTAATCGATTGGTGATGCACATAAGAAAAGATCTATAAGCAACAATTTTAAAACAATTTTACGATATTAACGGTACAGAGAAAGTGGAGTATTAACCAGAGATCTATGGTTTTCTATAGAACTTTCGATTTTATTCGATGATTGGTAAGTATTGAAGATATTCGCGAAGGCTTATCAAGATAAGGTTTGATGTAACTCTAGGCAATAAAGCAATGTGAAGCAAATTTTATCCCCATCAGTTATATGGTTCTGTTCTGGTTGACTAACTTACTGTGCATCTAAAGCATCGAATAATGTCTAATCAAATAAATGTTTCACATAGATAAGTGCGGATGTTTCAGATATCATAAAGTATACGTAAATTGAAGAATAATGGCTTCATAATGATTCTTAAAAATACTCGTGTAAACGAGATTGGAATAATTAAATAACAGAAGCTGTTGACCAAGAAGAAAGGCCAATTTAAATCCGTATAATGTGCATAAAATTGCAATTGCTCGGATCATAACTTTTAATTGCAGTGTCTATGAAATAAAACGAGTGGCCCACTAGCACGAAGAATTTAAATAATTTTCGTGTAAAATAGTAATCTATCATCTAAATTACAATAAACCAAGTAGAGGCTAAAATGAAGACAGTGCAAAAGAAAATGCACGATTACCTATCTTACATACTCTTTCAAGATATAATGAACATAATGCCCATTATTAATCTTATTTACACTATATTTGACGAAAGTCCGTTATTTAATATACGTGTCTTTTTTGAGAACGTTGTAGTCGACATTCTACCGTCGAAACCTAAGTCAAAAGCCATAATAAGTAACTGAAATACACCGAATCACTATTCGAAATTCAACACACGCAATTGAGGAGAAAAGAAACATCCATGCTAATATGAAGAAACATCCAAAATCAAAACTAAAAACAAAATCATCGAACAGGAACTAGTTACAACAAAACAAAAGTAAGGCATCGAACCATGAAAGTGCCAACTCAGTGACTTGATGATGATGATGATAATGACACTAGATGATGGCATTACAAGTGACATTTGCGCAGTAATTACTCTCTGCGTGTGATCTTTAACCGGGCACGTTATTGGTACGTCATTTGTAGAAACAACTCGTGTTGTTTTCTTTCCTATGAGATTTAGGACGGTAGTTCGTGATTCTGATGCGTTGGGTTTGTTTAAGATAAGTTGTGTCGTATTTGTTTTGTGAGGTTTAAGGATGTGTTGTTTTGAAAGTCTTGACCTTTTTTTATGCATGCTTTCAAATTTGCTTCCATCAATTTGCATTTTTTTTAATTGTTCAGTTTCTGTTATGCTATACAAATTACGTGAATATGTCGTGTAAAGCTTACTTTAAAATTATAATTCTCGTAAAATACAAAATTTGGTTCTATAAAAGTATTTTTGGCATAAGGAAAAAGAAATCTATCAAAAGTTCATAAACTGACACATCACTACACCTATTTTTCTTCAATCTACTATAACAGAGACTATCGCCAACCACACCCATCCCCTAATTTGATTACCGAACACCAAACGCCAACAAATCATTCGCATTTATACCTTGACATCGATCGTCACCATTGACTAGCAAAGCTTCGCGACACAGTTTACATGGTATAAGAAATCACAATAATGTGAACTTAATCGATGTGCGGCCAGTTTTTGTTCTGCAACTGTTAGATACGTTTGAAGATAAATCAGATCGTCATCTAGACAATGATAGACTACTGAGGAAATACCATATTTGGAGTGAATGGGAAATTGCTGGAACGTGTGGAATTATATGGTATTTTATCATGTGTGATCATTAGATGATGAATTTAGTGGAAAGGTGATTTGTTATGATTAAAATGAAAAAAATAATAATCGAATGGTTTGATATAAGTTTGATTAATTTGTTTTTGAATTGATGGATTTTTGTGAAACAAAAATAAATGGGTTATTTTCAGGTCGATGCTGCCAGTTAAGACAAAGCTCTGTGTTGCCTCAGATATAATATTTTAGAAACACTTTAAAATACAGAAATATACATTCAAAATAACAATTCATAATTTGAAAGGAAATTTCACGAACGATCTAAACACAGCTCATAGGCTCAATCAATTTAATTGCCAGCAAAATATGTGAAGTAAACTTAGAATCGTGACTCAGATGTACTAGAAATATTCCAATCCAACTCCTTTCTAACTATTGTGGAATTTTCTTTGGTAGCGTTAGAAACTAAGTTCTTTAAGCAAATCCCTCATAAGAATTCGATTGAGACTTAATATTGAAATAAGCAGTATTGCAAATTAAAAATCCATAACTTAGAGATCAAGAAAAGGACAGTCATTGCAATAATTGATTTGATTGCTAATAGCCATTTTTTCGTAGTTATAAAAATACCTACATCATGTGATTTTTTGTCATCAGTGCCATGTATTGGTTGTGTGAGAAGGAAAGGAAGATCACCTTTAAAATATACTTTCTCTGCGGATATGACTGATCTTGCATTGTTAGAGAAAATTGCATCTGACAGTATCACTGTAGGATGTAGGTTGTTGATAAAAAAATGATCATAATCAAGTAAAGACCACGCAGGTCACATATTATTTCAAATTTCTGTGACTTATAGCGATTACTTCTCCCAAATTATACTAAGTTGTCAGCTTGTTTCACCGGATGTTGATATTTTTTTACAATACGATTGATCACCTGACATAACCATAATTGATTGCTGCTTCCATTATTCTTTTTTTTTATTTTGCAATTTAATATTTCAAATGAAATTTGAGTAACAGTTATATACAGTTTAGATGCACTTTTGGAAGACTATAATTTTTAATCGGAAATTTTTTGAGTCTTTTTTTGCGAACTTTACGGGACCGCTAAGTTGTCGACCACAAAGTAGTAAGGCTATGAGTGTAAGTAAGCGCCTCTGGCCACAATGAAGTATCATTTTCTATTGGTGTCACAAGGTCTGTGCCAATGCCGTGGGGAGTCGAAGTTTAATATAATGATCGGGGATTCCAGAGAATTGTTTCAACTAAACATATGCCTTATTTAAATTTAAACCATAGCAAACAGCTATTGGCAATTGGCATGCATAACGGCCATGTTTTTATCGCTATGGTTAGATCAGTATTTTTACTGGTGTTTAAACCATTTTGATGTGTAGCTAATATTAAGGAAGCGTATAATGTATTACAGGGCAACTTTTGAAATAAACGGCTTTGTTGCATTTTTAAAATAAATGAGGAATTTCTAAACTTCACATGAAACCCAGACAACAATGTCAGAACTAAAAGACAATTGAATGGAACGAGGGAAATATATGTATTTTAGACGAATAAAAGTCTACTATATTCAAAACATATTCATTAAAAAAATTAAGCTTAGATCCAGCGTTGGATGCCCTAACCAAAATAAAACTATACAATTTTGATTCTAAATTCACGTAAGTCTTTTCCCATTGATAAACCATTTCATCATATACCAAGCATACTTGAACGAGTATAAAATTAGAAAATATGACCAACAAAACAACAATTGTCGTTACTCTCAAAATTTCAATTCTATTCATTTCATTACCCATTCACTTAACGCTTACATTCCAAGGGCTTAAACTTGATCCACTAATTCAATAGAATGTAGGTCAGAAGACAATTAGATGAAGCTAATTCCCACATATATCATATACTTCATTCCCACGACTCAGGGTGGGAAAGGAAATTACTACCAATTAGAAAATTTCTCTCTACATTGATGCTGCAAAAACGGGTACGCAAAATAGGAAGAGAACCATGTAAGTGGGTACTATTGATGATAGATGAAAGTACGGAAAATGGGTTTGTGTCTTAGATGTAATAGATGGTATGGGTTATATTGAATATGGTCTATCAATTGCCGGTGATTTAGTAGATTTGCATGATGTTCTACTATTTGTAGTTGTTTTTGTTTCCAAGGGTTTTCTATACTATGTTTTTACTTTTGCACCTAGCTTTATAAGCCTAAAGTGATCAAGTAATATATGGATTTTCTAAAATGTGTTTTAGTATATGACATTTTATGTTTTTAAATAATTTATTTATGATATCATCTTTGTAATACTTCTTGAAAGGAAGTTTTTCTTTCCAAAATTTTTCTTTGGCTCCAAATAAGTCTTCAACATACCAAAATGTTACATGTTAAGCAAAAAGTAAAAGTTCAGTCAAATTGACCACAGTCATCGCAAATAGTTTGCGGTTTTCAATTGTAACTTGAATATGTCAGAACATTATAATTGATTATCCGTATCCAACGCAATAATCATAATGTATTATTTCTACACATTCTCAGAGTCGAATTCAATACCCTTCCTTATTTAATATGCTGATTCATAACTTTCTTCTTCATCATCAACAAAAATTTGGCTACTTAAACTAACGGTCACTAAATAATTACACTGTTATTAATCTACTCCATTTCTCGTGTTAATAGAAAATATGAATATTTCGAAATTCGTGCTAACTACAATTGGCCTATGATTTAATTGTCCATGTAGACTTATTACGGCTCTCTCCTTACGTGCTAACGACAATGCCTTGCAAGACAGTTAGATCTAAAATCGACAATTACGTGATACCAACATACGTTAATGAGTATAAATTATCTGTAATAAGTATTCAAATGTCAGATATAAATATGTGGATAGTGATAATTATAGTCACCGTTGTAAATGATGGCTAAGTGTAAGTAATTATTTAAAATTAATTATGCTTAAGTTACTATAATGTTTTTACATTTCGTATTAGTATGGGGAATTCCAAAAAATGTTATTTTCAAGAATGGCTATCCAAATTGAAATAACCCTAAGTGTCACATCAATTTAAAGTTAAGTTGAGTCAAGATTAGTGTTTAGGGAGGATTCATTTAAACACGGTTATTAATAAAATGATGATTACCTTTGACACTATGAGCGCCTTGCCCGCCAATATGAAGAGCCCGGCTATCGCCAGTGGGATCATTGCCGCCATCTTCATCGCTGCTCCCATCATCATCATCCCCATCATCTTCTTCATCTTCCCTCGACCTGGAATTTGTTTGGTCATCTATTAGTATTGTTACATCTTTATTATTAAGTGATGAGCTTTGTTCCTCGAGTTTCCTCATCCTATGTTATTTGTTCGGGTATTTGTTTTAACTAATATTGTACAATTACTTAGATTTAAAATTAAAATATATTTTTGGAACCACTTTTGCTTAAGGTACACAATTCATTTTCTCTTATCGGCTTCAAATTAATACATTTTAGCTTTTATTGTGAGGAAAGATAAATAAATTACCAATTAGTATTGACGATTCGTTAATAACAACGTAGACTTCGGAAGCCTATGTTCCTGGTACCCTAAGAATGATGGCATGTGCATATTATTGGCAATAATTTATGAATATCACGCGAACTTAGTAACGGGGAAAACGATCATTTCATACATTTTACTGCTAATTAGTACTAAGTTTCCTTGTAATCAAGCGATGTTAACACAATATTGTGTTTCCTGATATTGCAATTTCCACTAATAGTAGTGATAAAAATATGATGGATAATCTAGAATCAGTTGATGTATTAAAAATCGATTAAGCTATGCGGGTTAAAGATCAACTAGTCACAAATGTAATGCTCAAAGCAAATGAACATCACGCGAAAAAAGAAAGTTCTTTTGATGTAAACGAGTAAATAAAGGAGATCGTGGCTATTATTTTTATGATGAATGTAATTTTTATCAAAATAGTTGTTAAACAAAAGCTTGGGAATAAAGAAATTTACTTTTACCGTCGTCTTGAGGTCAAAATTAAATAGATCTTCAACTTGATTGTATTTATGATTTTGACTCATTTCCCACATGATTTCAAGTTTAGGAGATTGTATAAGTACATTTTATGGATTTATGAAATGGATTTACCAAAAATTCGTATCATTAGTTTGCATAAGGGGCAAAAAGTAGTTTGAAATCAAATGAGATGGTTAGAAACTTGGTTTTTAAGAGATTTGACGGGACGTTCATAGCTTGGAAACTTGTAAAGTAGGGCTGATAAATTCTATCGATTTTCTAAACCGTCTTGAAGATCTTAATAGCCCAATCATAACAATGATGCCAATAAGAAAAGTCGTGATAGCTATTATATAGAAAACAGTACACACACACACCACATGGTTGTAACCAACACATTTGAAGTATGGGACAATGATTACTATAATGATATTGTATGATGGTGATTCTAAATAATAGCTTGGTTACCATGGTAACGTTAAATCGGTGAAAGAAAGCTTTTGTTATATTGTTAGTTTGTGATTAGAAGTGGTGTTTTCTTTACCAAGATTTTTATTATGGATTTTGTCGACGTTTGGAAAATTCTGCAAAATTTGAAATTAAAACGATTCAAGTTTCCCGTATAACTTACCAATAGATAATTAATTGGTTCTCACAAACAAGCACTAATAACTAACTTCCAAATCGTTTAAAAACTAACATATTCTATATTACAGATAACTTTGTATAATTGCCGTCCATTTGGGCCTGAACCAGATTGCAATAAAATTACGGTAGGGTAAAAACACTTCGCTAAAAACATAATGTGTAACTAATCATATATTATTGCAAAGCATCCCGTTTTCAGCTAGCTATCATAAATCATATACCTAACTGCATACGCATACCACATAAGCTTTAACGCAACACAGAATGCCTATGAGAAACGGTTTCACGGTAATAAATATCTTGATCGTGGATATCATCCATCTTAGTACATGCCGAAGATATGGAGATTTTCCCAGTACGGCGAGGTTCAGGTAACACGTTTCAAGGTCATGGAAAGGTTGGCTTGAAAGTATTTGGAATATTATGTATCCTTTTCGTTTGAAATTATACTGATAGCGCTTGAAGAAGGAGATAAAAATACAAATTGTTACGAATAAAATGTTGGATGGAACAAATGGTTGAGGGTCTTGCCCAGAAGTTTGGCTTGATTAGTTCAACACACAAATACAATTAAAATAATGGGGACATCATATTTATATGGATAAAATATTAAATTATTTCGGGTTTAATTACATTTTGCGTTGAATCCACATCGTTCATATGCTGTCAACTTTTGACAAGCATTATTTGATCATAAAATAAATGTGTTTTGAATGAATGAATACCTCAAAAGAATGGTATTAGATTTAATAAAAACTAGGCTTTAATTTTCACTCGACATACAAAGGGCCTCAATTGCAATAATTAACTGAGAAAGCGTCTTAGTAGATGATCACATAAATTCTGATTCAAATCGCAAAGCTCCTTAAGATAGCATTAAAGGCAATTCAGATTCTTTTTCATTCACACAGTTTGTGCTACTAATGCGACTACTTATGTTTCTAACTATTTTAGAAAATATATTTTAGAGGAAATGTTTGTTAACACTAGTAATTATTAATTGAGATTAAGTCATTAACACTTTTTCTTTTACTCTACACAAGTATCATCAAAGCTCTACCTCAAATCTTTCCATATACATTCATTTTGACACACGACCTCACCAACCCTTATAAATTCATGAAGAAAGCAATTAATATTAAGTTGATTAAGTAATTAGAAACTGAAAAAGTATGTGCAAATCTTCATCTAAAGTTAATGAAAGAAGATCAGAAAGTTTAATCATAGTCCTATTGTATCCATTTTAACCTCCTGTAACATAATTGTTGACCGATCATATGCTCTCCCTTTAAAAGCTTTTCACAGCTTCACTCTGCTTCATTAAAGGTCACGCATCTTGACAGGGGTCACCGTCATCACGTCAAAACCTTTGATCACGTATGTCCATAATGACGTGACTTTCTCCTAAAATTAATTATGATGTTGCTTTTAATTAAGCTGTGACTTTTTGCTCAATTATAAAGCAGACCTATTTGTTGCACGTTTTGTACGTCACCGTTTTAATTTGTGGTTTATGTTTTTAAGAAAATAAGTCGGTTTGATCAAATTGTTTGAGTCAAAGCCGAATGTATATGGTTTGAAGTAACTAAATATTAGTCAAAAGATTAAGACGCGATTTTGCTTTGACTGAAAGCATCCTACGTCTTGGACTGAAACCAATTTTTTATTTGAGTCAACAGTAACATACATATTGAAATTCTCCTGCGTTTATCAGTTATTAATGAACCATAAAAATCCTTTAACCTAGAAATACGAAACCTCCTACTCAAGTTATCTTCAGCATCCTATAATTTCTAACATAAATATGTGTCTCTACCTGTCGATATGATGAATATTTCAATGTTAATGAGACATACTAGTAAATCATTCACGCAATTCCTCACTAACCAAGCTATCTACGATGAAAGGTATATTTATAATGACAGTAGTTTGTTGTAACGAGGCCTGCCAAGGAAGGGAAGACTGTTGTTCGAAAATGCTTTAAAGGTTATATAGTTTTTTTGGTAGGTGCAGGGATGGGTAAATACTTGATATTTTAAACTGTATGTAATTGAATTTAGCGATTCAATAAATGAAAAATTCTAGTAATGAAATAAAACATGTGCTTTGATTGTCTGCTATTCTATTAAAATAAATTTTTAAGGGAAAATCACAATATTTAATTTTGATAATGAAAGGAAAGGTGGTGTTTTTTTTTTAATTAATTCTAACGTTTAACCGAAGCATTATAATCCATATTCAGTTTAAGTCGGTGACGAGTAGATCAAAGGTTCGCGGGGTCACAAGTTCAACTCCGATGGAGTCACGACTTCATGCAAATCTTTCAAAGAGAGTAAAAAGACTTACTATAAAGCAATTAGTCGTAGCATTTGATGGTTCGCAATTAAAACTCTCACTTACAGAATATGTCAGAGGTTACATTATAATCTAAATGATATAAAACTCATTAGAAGAGATATTACTAGAAGTCAATAAAAAGAAAATATAAAACTGTCATTTATAGGTATAAAAATAAATTAACAGTTGAAGATCAATTTCATATCATTACTCGACGAGTTATTATGAGAGGTGATAGAGATAGCAATAACGAAAGAGAATTTAGTAAAGAGTTACATCAAATAATAAAGAAAATATAATTACCTTCTTCAACACCCTTGTTCAACTCATGTCCTGACATTTTGGGCAACGACAACTGAATCGTCCTTGAATTAGCGAACGCTGCAACTCGATCCCAAAGCATATCCGTGAGTGCCTCATTCTTATCCAGATTCCTTGGCAGTACAGCATCAATATCCACTTCGTTCATAGCCGGAGTATCAACAGAAGTCGTCTTTACAACATTAACGCCATCCACTAAAGGAATCACTTGCATCCTTGCTGCCCGATCGAAGAACAAAATCGCCTTTTTCTTCAAACAGGGTAAGATGCCATCTTTATTTTTGCAGTCATCGTAAACTTTGGTGATGTACCGAAATCCGAGGTCATCTTGTGCGGCCAATGTGGATGTTAGGTAGAGAGATAGTAATAGCACTTTTTTGTACATTGTTGATGTTTGCGCGGCGGTTGAGGGTTCGTTACTGTGGTCTGGTGTGCCTCCGCCCGCAATTTATAGCTTATGCTACGGGGGCATTTGAGAGTTACCTGATTCTGTTTTGTTTATCTATTGTTAGGGTTGAGAATAGAACTAGAGTTTCTTGTGTGTTTAGGTAAAATAGAACTTGTTGGCCTTTGTTTAAGTTGTATTTTGCGTGTGATTTTATTGCGGAGATATGCGTGTTTTCTTTGTGCTTGAATTATAGCGATTTTTTATTCTTTGTTATTAATGTATTGTGTATTTACGTTCCTGTAGGTTTGGAGAGTAGTGCATTATTTAATTATAGGTTTTTTTTAACAGCAATAATATGTTTTCATTATAATTAGTACTCAAGATAAATGAAGGTTATATTAAATAAATAGTAAATTAACATATTACTTGTGCCCTGAAAATCTTTTCTTGTTATAATTTGAATTATTTTCGTCTGAATGCCGAAGATCCGGCTGTCAAGTAGAAGATCACAAAAATTGAAATTAATAGTCATTGATCACGAATGTTTTTTTTTTTGCAAAATTGAAAGTAATCAGATTAGGTGGACTTGGATGAATTATTATTTTCTCATTACATTTTTTCCTATAACGTCACTTAGATTCGCGGTTTTGAATACCGTTAGGTTTTGAAGACCTGTAGATATTTTTATGAAAAAAAACATGTACTAAGAATATTAATAGGTTCTAATAGGTGGACATCACAAACGTATTTGCTCTAGAAACTTGTTATTATAGGATTCCAGAAATGACCTGAATGGGAACCGAATAACAGAGAAAAAATATGAAATTAATTTATTGATGCAGCTTGTTGATGAATACTTGAATTAAAATCCTTCGCCAAGCATGAGTGAAATACTATTTAGGAACATGAGTCATAAATTGATTCGAGATGATGTGGAATCATCTACGGTAGAAAAGTTAATATGAACGTAATTGAAAAATACGCCCTATTTATCAGGGGAAATCTTCATGAACTATCTCTGCCCTAGAGAAGGCGGAGAGGTATGCCTTACTCCTTTTACAAAGGACCACGGGAACGCCATGCAAACTACCGCGATCTTTTGATGAGCCCTAGCCCAACATAAAGAATATAAAAGCTTTTAACAAACACAATTTATTCTACACTCTCTCTTAAAATCTTTTTTTTGTAACGTCTGGGAATTGAACTGAAACCTGCACAAAGGCAAACGCTCCGTCATTACACCGTTTAACATGTAAAAGTGAGAGAAATTGGTCTCATATCAATTATAGCCAGGGTCATAGTTTTATGGTTTTATTATGTATATAGTCATGCTATCCCTTTGGTATAGGTAGAATCATATATTATATACTGAAATACATTATTCAATTATAAAAAATGAAACACAAAATACCTACGTTTAGTTGAACTGTTTACGGTGTTTTTTTCAGTAAAACTTTGGCACAGTCATACATGTAAGACATATGCCTGGCTGATGCACAACAAAGAGAATATATATAAATTTTAATTAGCAAAAGAAGGATCTTTTTACTTAGCAAGCACTGCTTCCAGAAAAGGTAAAGAACCTTTTCATAAAATAACATTTTCATGTGCAATAGTGCGCTAACATTGACATTCGTTACTTGAGAAATGTAGATTCTGTTTCGAAGTTCAATAGTTCGTCCCGATTTTTTTTTGTATTCTACTAATCGAAAGTGCAATGTGAAAACAAAAGGGCTTTTTTCAATTGCTCTACAATTACTAAAGGTTCTTTAAAATCGTCAGTTTTACATAAATCCACAATAACTAGTCATTAGAATTTATGAAACGGACATATTTAGGTTACAATACACCACAGAGGAAAATGCTGACTGATTTGTTTCTATTAGTTCTAAAAAATAGGAATTTGAAAGCACAATAAAATAAAAATAGAGTTTAATTATTCATCTTTAACATTGCTTATACGAACTACAGGCCAATTTCCTTGGCGACCATTTTAGCTAAGGTGCTTGACAGTGTACTCAATTCACATTTTACAATGCACATTAAACTGCATGATGCTCAGTTCGGGTTTCGACCTGGGCTGTCTACTGACACAGCCATATATAGTCTGAAGCACACTGTCAAGTACTATACAGATAGACGAATTCCTGTATACGCCTGTTTCCTGGACTTGAGCAAAGCCTTTGATCTCGTGGCCTATGATGTCCTGTGGGAGAAATTGGCTAACACAAGTGTGCCGACAGAGTTGGTATCTCTCCTGAGGTATTGGGATATCAACCAGGAGAACCGTGTGAGGTGGGCGGGCGAGCTTTCGAATGCGAGCAGGTTGGAGTGTGGGGTGAGACAAGGGGGGTTGAGTTCTCCCTTACTCTTCAACCTGTACGTAAATGCCTTGATTGAGGAGCTTAGCGGCATGCGTGTCGGATGCTATGTTGATGGTGTTTGCTGTAACAACTTCAGCTATGCAGATGACATGGTGCTGCTGGCTCCCTCAATCGGTGCTCTTCGGAAGCTTATTGCAGTGTGTGAGTTGTTTGTTGCCTCTCACGGTTTGATATACAATGTAAAGAAGTCCGTATGCCTGGCGTTCAAATCGGGTCCAAAGAGTCCACCAATACAGCCGATTGTTCTTAATGGTGTATCGCTGAAAAGAGTCTTCAACTTTAAATATCTTGGACATTGGTTAACTGACGACCTGAAGGACGACATGGACATGGAAAGGGAACGCAGAGCACTGTCAGTTAGGGCGAACATGTTGGCTCGCAGATTTTCCCGGTGTACAGATGGGGTCAAAATTACCTTATTTAAGGCATATTGTACCTCACTATACGCTGGGGGTCTGTGGACTAACTATACCCAACGGGCTTATAGTGCTCTGCGAGTCCAATATGACAATGCGTTCAGGGCACTGTTACGGCTTCCGCGCTTCTGCAGTGCATCGGGCATGTTCGCTGATGCACGTACCGACGGGTTTGATGCCCTCTGGCGTAAAAAGACTGCGTCGCTTGTCGGTCGGTTGCGTGGGAGCAGTCACAGCATCCTGAACACTATAGCTAATAAGTTTGATTGTCCACTAATGTTTAAGTTTGTACAGCGGACTAAGTCCCTGTTCACCATATTGTATTAATTTTAACTTTAATTTGTTTTTTATTTTTATTTTATATTTACTCATGTACCTGTTTAGTATGGATCTCTGTTGTCCGAATAAATAAATTTATTATTATTATTAAATTCTTTAAAAAATATACGTATTTTATCGAATCCAATGTTTGGACTGTGTAACATTAGGGTGTGCAAGTACTAAGTAAAAATATAAATTCAAGACAACAAAGAGCCGTTAATGCATGTAGAACCAAGCCGATACGTAAAATATCTCATACGGCCCAAATGTGGATCGCTATTGGCAGGATTGATGGACGAATTGACTGAGTGACGTACTAATTGGCATAGTTAAAAGGTTATGATGCGTATTATTGGGTTTCAAGTAACTCACGGTAAGGAGGGCAATCTTATTTAGGCAGTACTTTCTTTTGTTTCCCACAGTTACTGTGGGTACACCTTTGAACCTTAGTTATGAACTTTCAAAGTGGGGACTTGATCTTGTGAAAGAGAGACGTCGCTATCGCACGCAATATCGAGATTTGTCTTTCTCTCTATAGTACCACAGTGGTATTACTATTTTCGGTTTTAAAATTTAACTGAACAGGTATTGGATATTATTAGGGTTGAGTAACCAATGGATAGGAACGCAACCCTATTCGTAATGCTCCTCTGTCTTACAGTCTGTCCGTCTGTCACCAGGTTGTGTCTCATGCACTGTGATAAGTATTTTTCTAAAATGATGTATTTACCTTGCAGCTATTCCAAAGTTTATATAAAATTGAGGTGACGCAACGGTTGGTACGTTCAAAAATTTGTTGGGGATTCATTTGATTTCTTTAGCCTTTCTATAGGATCCTCAGTTAAACTAACACTTAGCAAGCTTTTAAGTAAATTATTATTTAAAAACATTTTCGCCATCACTAATTGTGAGGCCGTTAACCCGGTTTTTTTTTCAAAAAACATATTTATTTATTTAACATATTAACATATGTTATATTAACATATAACATCTTAACATATTTCAATAAAGACTTACAGTTTAAAAAGATATTAAAATAGGATGAAATATTTAGTATCTTAACTTTATTGCATGCTACAAAAATTTATCTCCCAAATAAATTGTCAGTTCATTGTTAACTTTCGACAAAATAATATAAGACAAGTGTTAATGCTACTGTAAAATATAATGACGTGCGTCTTGTAGCGTATGCTAAGTATAAATTTTAACATTCAATTCAGATTCTAATTTAATGTAAGTAAAAGTTTGTAAAATGTATTATTAGTGGATATTAGCTTTCTCTGTGTATTTCAAGTAATTAGTGTTCCGTACTGAAAGGGTATAATACGGAACCCTATTACTAAAGCTAATGTCTATCCGTCTGTTTGTCCATCCATCCGTCAGTAGCCGAATCTCAGGAACAGGGTTAGCTACACATAAATTAACAGATTTTTCACGCATAATGTATTTCAGTTGCCGTCATAACAACATATACTTATAGTAAAAATCGAGAGGGTCATAAAAAGACTATTTGGCATTGTTTTTGAAAAACGAATCCCGCAGTACGGAATTCAATCCTTGTGCGTACAAAAATACAAATCACGTGCACAAAGACACCGAGACTCAGAGCAACCATTCATGGATTACAAATGCATATCCTACGCGGGGATGGAACCCGCGACACGTCACTCTCAGTGGGTTTGGCGTGGTAACCTCAACCACTCAGCTATCCATGCAGTAATGAGTAGGGAACCCTTGGTATCGCGAGTCGGACTCGCACTTTACCGGTTCTATATAATTACTAGCGGTTGTGGGCTATGGAGATTATAGTTTATTGCCTATTTTTAACGAGTCTTCTAATTTTACCGTGGTCTTTGTTGTTAATGTAATCTTTAGTAGTTTACTGCGCTTTAATGGATGTAGAAGTTGGACTTTTCTCACTTAAACTTTGATTGGAAAATACTGTTTCTGGAATTTCCTCCTTTGAACAATTAATGGCGTGTTTTCATGTACTGCTTGGTCTTGTTAACACCTTAATTTTTTAAATGAATAAACTCTGAAGGTAGTTATTTTTGCTTTTGTTTAAAAATAAGTTTCACAAGCATTCAAGTCACATGCACAAAGATACCCAAACTCGGGACAAGCAATCGTGAATCACAAATGTTTGTCCTACGCGGGGAACAAACCCTCAACCACTCAGTTATCCGTGCCACTTTTAGTTGCTTATCGATGGACCAAGCTCTTCAAATTCAATAATTTGACACTTTCCTCATTCTACCATTATTACAGGTGTTTTTACTTTCTCCATAGTATTTGTAGTAACAAGCAAACGTAGCGAGAAAATATTAAAAGTGTGAGGTGATTGGGTGCCTCTTTTATAATGTTTTGTTAGGGACAGTGTATTTAAATGAGCTTTGGTTTATTGGATTTATGAATATGTTTGATTTGTAAACTGAATGTGTGATTAAAGTGTGTTTTTGAGGGTTACGAACCCAAAGCTGGAAAATGAGGCACTACTGCCTGTAAGGGTTTATGTCTGTCTCCAGACTGTATCTAACAATAATTGAAAAAAAAAATTTTTTTTTGAAAACTGGGTTTCAGTTGTTCTGCTAAGGCCAATACACAATAAATAAATTCCAATGTTTATTAAAAAAAGATACAATAACGTAAAGAATTAAGGCAATTATTTTGATAACATAATGAATAGGTGCTTAAATGGGTCAAAATAAATTATTGGTTACAATTATATTTTATAAATAAGAAGAAATGGCGAATAGGTTTTATTATATTTTTATAATAACTATCGTGAGACTGATTCATTATTAAATGATGTATCGCGTATTTATCGGGGTAGCCCGACTAGTTTCGGACCCAACCGGGACTTTAATCATGAGCAGACGCGGCGGGATCGCGAGTCGAACTGAGGCTAGCCCGATAAATACGCGTGAGTAAACCGTTACATCATTTAATAAGGTTTTATTATAATTCAAAATAAAATATCCACTGAAAAAGTCCAAGCTTTAACATGTTACAAACATCCAAAACACACAAGAGACTTAAATAATAATGATTAAATAAACAATAAAATTGTCCCATGCAGGAGTAAATCTGTAGAAAAGTGTGGAGCTTGTGGTTGTGATGTCAAACTCAAACCGCAAAAAACACTGCTAAACGGGTTGTCCAAATAATAATTTTGTGGAATTTTATTATTAATTTAACCTCATACAAAAAACAAACCTTCGACACATGTTTTAATACACAATATAGTATCTCAATAAACAGTTACCAATGTTCACATCATTATCACCGATGTAGTTTTTTTAGTTTTGGTTGAATCATAGGAACTGAATTAGAAACATGCACAAACACACCTCAACTTGAACTCATAACAATGTTTTTTGTACTACACATAGTGATTACATTAGTGCTTTATTTTTATTACAGCAGAGGGCAGCAGCTGTTTGCGTGGCAATCATTATAAACCGCTGCACCTACTAAATGAAAAATTAATTAACACCAACATTAACTTAGAAACCTTAAAAAATATTTCTCCAAATTTATTGAGTAATAAATCTAGTTTACTGTTAAAACAAGCATAGGGTCTATGATTGGAAGCTCAACATTAAGACTAAGAGTGAAATAGTTCTAGCACTTTGCAATAGATGGCGCTGTTTTAAACGAACACTTAAAGTTTGAACGAACGATTGAAACCAGGGACCACATTTGTTTTTATTCATTTCTAATTCAATAAGCAAAGTTGTTTAGCTTAACTCTGTCCAGTTAAAATATAATAATACAATACATTTTTTCAGTAGACCCGTTTGTTTTTTTTTTGTCTGCATCCCATAGTTTGGTAAGCTGCAACTTGCCAACTCCTTCTTTGATAGATGAAAAATCTTGATAAATTAAAAACAGAATAAAATCAAATTAAGGCGGGTCGATTTAGAATCGAAAGATTTAGATTGATGGTAGCTACTCGTAGTAAAGTCACTTGCCGGTAAAAGTGGACGTCACGTGATATTTCACACCAACTCCTCAATTTTTTTATTCCAATTTATTAAGGAATCTGACTTACTCAATTATGTACTAATACCAACACACAATACAACATTCATCATCATCATCATCATCATCATCTCAGCCAATAGCAGTCCACTGCCACCACAGACCGGTTCATTGCCACCTGCATCCAACGAGACCAAGCGACACTACTCAGCTATAACTCACAAGGTCGCTACCCTGTACCTTCCCGCTGAACCGCCCAATCCACAATCGCGTGCATATTATTATGTAATTATTCGATAACGTTTGTCTCGAACGGCGGGTTATTGCTACCAATTAATGAAGATAAATCAATACACGACATGTTCGTTTTCTAATTATCCAGTGGATTATACTTGACTAACTTTTTCCCGCGGGCCCGCACGCTACAAATCGAGAGTGATCCCACGGGAAGATAAAATCGGGATAAAAAGTATAAAAACCATCCTATGTGTTAATCCGGGTCAAGCCAAAGTTCGTGATTTTTGCGTGGAAGAGGAACAAACATCCGTACAAAGTTTCGCGTTTATAATATTAGTAGGATTCGCATTGGTTGACCCCGATGTGTAGAAGCGAAATATATTTGTAGGACTATTTCCTTAATGTAGTAGTAGCAAACGAGACTTATGAAGACTAAGGTTCTAGTTCGATTTTCTGGTTGGTCAAAATAATTACTGCGTTTAATCTATCACGAAATACTCAGTATTCTGCACCTACTGAACATTTTCTGAAGGAAAAGAGTCGGATCAGAATGCAAAAAAAAAAAAAAATTGTCTGAGGTATAGAATCATAAATTGTCATAAGTTTTGGAGGTCAGAGAGGCAGTAACTCCATGAAAAATATCCTCCTCCTCCATTAAACTTGGCAAGATTTTAAGAAGAGCATCAGAGCTGGACCCACACACCATTTTACATACATGGTGGTGAAAATCATCTTAACACTGAAAAAAATGACCACATTTTATTAGACTTCATATTGATTTTCTAAATGTGGGGCACTATTGATCAAAACCAATCGCACAGCAATTGAGAGCGAACAAGATTGCATCCCGTTTATGTTGCAGTAATATCACAGCTACAGATAATGTTTAAAACATCTTATGATCATAAAAGAGTGTAGTTCGAAGACTTGAACAAAAATATTTTAAGTGCCTGTAAAATTTGGTGCAGTAAAGTCAATTTTTTAATGAGAAAAACCTAACTTTACCTGATCGGTATCACAATTTTGCGTCGTCTTTGATAAAAACCATTTCAAGCTGACTCATGAATCAGCATAAGAACACGATAACCATATACTAAAAATCATTTTCTTTTCCTACCTTATAGGTATAGATTAGAACAATGTTTTAATACCACTTAGTAACTCAATCATAGATCAATGAGGCGGTTAACCAACACAAATAGATCTAAATCAAAGGCAGTCAACTAATAACCGAGCATCTATCAGAGAGTATTGCGGTAAATATTTATATTGGTAACTGCAACTTTATCTGGACAAACTAACTACCCAGGGTATTTCATTAGAGACGCCGTCGTCTTTATTCGGTACTAAGCAAGTTTTCTTTTACGAAATAATTATATCCAAAGCTTTGCATATAAAATTAATTTAAAGCACCCAATTGTCACATTGCTAAGCAAGCTAGCTAGGATAAAATATTTCTTGGAAGTTCAATATGGTATAAAATGTTAATAAGCAGTGAAAGATCTAGTATATTTTATAAAACCCCTAAAACTTATACAGTGACCTTGACAATGAGAATCCGCTTCGTCAGCATGAGAGCGATGACTGACCACGCACACACGAGCATCTCAACCCGTACAGACATGATCCCGACGTGCACATGCACGCCTCAGTGCACGGCCATACGATGCAACGATTGCACGCTCTAAAAGATTTATAGATAAATGTAGTTCCCGGTGAAAATAGATAAATGCCAGTGCACATTTACACGGTGCACATTTCAATAGACGCAACCGCTTACGCCGGACATCGTCCACTTTGAGGGGACACCCTCAGTTTTCTAACAAGATGCAGTGCCGCGGTATTATCCTGTTGTGTTTTTGTGTGCTCTCCGCTTCGGCTGACACCTTTGGAGTCAGCCTGAAGCTTTTGGGCAAGATGTACGACAACTGTGAGAGTTCACAGGAGATTGTTAAGTGTTTGAAGATACAGGTGACCAAGATGGCGGATAGGGCGGCGCGGATGGACACGCTGCCGATCGTCGACGGCATCTCCCTTGTGAAGAGGCCTGAAGCCGGCAGAGCTTCGCCTAACGCACTGCCAGAAGATGAAGACTTAGAATCACTCCCTTCAGATAAAATCGACAAGTACTTACAACTTGCAACCTCAAAGTTGATGCAAACGCATCGCGTTTTCATATCCCCCATGGTTGTCGGCGAAGATGTTGGTCGGTCTCTCAACGAAGCTAGGGGCAAACTGAAGAAAATGATGGGTCCTATCCTCGCTGGTGTCGCAATCAAAGGTGGATTTTTAGCAATGGCGTTCCACGCGATCGCACTGATTGCCGGAAAAGCTCTGCTCATCGGTAAAATAGCTTTGTTGCTTTCGGCGATCATTGGCTTGAAGAAATTAGTATCCGGTGGAGAGTCCCATGAGAAGACAACGTATGAGATCGTGAAGCACCCTCAGGTGTCCCAGAGCCACACGTACTCGTCATCTCATTACGGCAGCGACTTCGACGCCACCGGCCCTGGAGGTCACTACAGGAGGAGCGTGGAGGACGAGGCGGCTGCCCAGGACAGGGCCTACAAAGCCTATGCCAAGAAGCAGTAGGTTTTAGAGTATACAACAGGCTTACGACTCCATAATTTACAAAATTCACAACGACACGGCATTTTTACTGCACTATGTTAACTCAAAACAATGTTTTGGTCCTATTGCCTCGGCAAGCAGGAATGTTTAACCAAAAAATATTATTATGCTTATTACGACACTCGGTAATTAATTAAAAAGTAATTTATTTATTTGTTAGATTAGTATTTATCGGTATTTATTCAATGCATGATTACGTTAAATTATTTATTTATTATGTAAATAAGGTAGCGTATATGACTTGCATGTGTGTTTGTATGTTCAGTACATTAATTATAGGATTGTATAATCTGACGCACCAAATAATTATGCTAATAAATGTTTAATTATACAAATAATGAAAATGATATAATAATCGTAAATTACTTAATAATTAGAATAAGACTTTTAGGCTAGTCGACGGGTACTGTGCATTTCTGTTTTTCATAATGTTTGTCCAATTTTGTATAAATAGTGTATAAGTTTATTTATAAGGATTTTTATGTTATTTATTTATGTGGTGCTGTTTAGATTAAGTAGTTAATTTATTTATTTATTTGCTGTTCTTTTTATAATTGCATCTAGGTGGTTACGCGAGTACCTTTTATTAATTTATTTATAACAGAAAATAATAATTGCGTACTGTATTAACCCTATAATTTTAAGAATAATTTTATATTTTAGTTGTAAGTTAATGATGATGAAAAATATTCTTAATTGAGACCAACGAATGACGACCTAAAGAAAATATGAAAAAAACTGAATGTTTGTTTTATTTTTTATGTTTATTGGGGATGGCAGGTTAATAAATTAATTTCAAATTTGGTATTGATAGTTATTATTTAGCCCTGATAAAGCGAACTGTCGGTGTTGTAAACGAACTTCCTGAATTTTGCACAGATCATAAAAGCTTCGACATTTGACAATATATCTATGCTAGCTGACAACCAATCTGCTGACTACATGAATTGCAAAATCTTCTCTGCACAAGCATCTCTCAGTGCTAAGTATGTTTATCTAAAAAGAAAAAAAGAACCACACAATCCAAGCAAAGACCAGATATATACAGCAAGGAGTCCACGTAAGTATTAATAAAGATTGAATAAAATTAAATCATACTGTAGTTAGTTAAAAAAATAATGACTACATTTTGTCACTACCTGTATAGATAGAACATGTCAACGAACTTACGGTCAGTAACCAAAAGTCCAATATATTGGCATGACACGCGATTTGAACGACAAACAATCGATATAGTATGATATTGGTGTGATGTTACTTATGTAGTATACAATAATTAAAGTAATGGATTACGATAAAGAAACTGCTGTATTGTATGATCACAGGGGATGGTCAAATATGGTTTGTTTATATTAAATATTGTGAGGAAAAATCAAATTGTTTTGTCCTTGAACACAAAAGATGTGGACTCCAACTAATGGTAGGTCTTTGAAAGAATGAATATGTTGTGAAATTATACTTACCAAGGGGTATTTTTCGTATTTAAAGCTAAATAAATATTTGGTTAAAAGGAAAAGAGTACATTATATTATTACGTTTTTAAGAAAATTAAATGCGGAAATAAAGACTTTTCCGAAAAGCGATCAAAACAACTAATCGCGGTACTTAAAAATATCGTGTGTAATTCACCTCTAATTATACTTCAGTCGAACAATATAGCAATTTATTATTTTCTACCGTCGCGGTCGACTTGCTGCTATCATTTGCATGAATTGTTGCTAACTACAGATCGTTCGTAATTTACATTAATGCTGTAGAAATGCAGTAATAGATGATAGCGTGTCAAATGGAACGGAAATGCACAGTACATTCCACATCCTCTCTAATAGGCTATATGTGTAAAATAATCTAAGTAGTCCGTCAGACATATGTCTCAAAAATATTGAATACATACTTTTAATTTTATGTCATCATTAAATAGTTAAACTAAATTAAAATGTCATCACTATTTAAAGCACTTAAAGCGGTAGTGGGGGATAGTGACATAACTTGCTGGTAAAAAACGTACTAGTAAATGACGTCACGCGAGAATTTTTTTTCAGTGTATCTCCTCCCAGCCCTTCTTTTTGTGTACGAGATAATCCATCTGATGGAGTAAACGATTATTTTTTCAAATACTTATGCGTTTTTTTGAGACTGGGACTTAGGAATC
This sequence comes from Trichoplusia ni, assembly GCF_003590095.1. Taxonomy (NCBI): domain Eukaryota; kingdom Metazoa; phylum Arthropoda; class Insecta; order Lepidoptera; family Noctuidae; genus Trichoplusia; species Trichoplusia ni. The sequence goes on from NC_039478.1 coordinate 20,260,733, forward strand.
TCGCATTGTTCTCGTCGTCAACAAATTGAATAAAATACGGAATACGACTACCGTACTATTTATAGTGAAGAACTTTTCTAAAAGATTTCAATAGTGATGGGTCCCATCAACCTGAAAAATTAATATACAGCAGTAAGAACAACAAATATCTCAGTTAAAACAATCAGAAGTAAAAAAAAACTTAAATGCATGTTAAAAACCTATCTGGATAAAACTAACTGCAGTATGCGTTATTATCATGCTAGCTATTAAGGCAACGAGATGATTTGTAATCTACAAGCAAGTGAGACTGATTACTTTATGCACTCACATCATGTAGTATACTAAATACAAAATGTATGATTACTTAAATAGAAGATATTCAATCCAGAGGTTGAAGGCCCCAACAACCTCATTTTGAAGTAATACAATCAGGCTTGTGACACCGAAAGTTCTATACAAATAGGCTAAACAGAAGTAACCGGTGTCGTGACAAATCGATTTGAGGGTAATTTAGCGGCAATTTAAAATAAATTATCTGTTAAAATTTCAACTGTTTAGCCGTCCCGTTTCCTGAAATTCAGCATGCTAACGGATGGACAAAAGAAGACACAACATTATCTGGGCACCTGAGCATTCCGGTTCCATTTTTAGCCCTTGAGCGTAGTGTTTGGGTAAAAAAAAAAACTAAAAAATAATGCCCGTCCCTCGTAAAATACCCCCTATCAAAAATCTTGAAATACAATTGCAACTAAAACTTAATGAACAACCAGATTTGATCTCATTCAGAGCATATCACTCCTACCCTAGTAAAACCGTCTACAATTAACCAAGTCAGTTGTAAAAACTGCGTTAGTTTAACGGAAGCTGATAATCAATTATATTCAATCCTAAAGATAGTTGGAGCAAGACTGGACCGCTATGTAACAGTAGCTTATGGATGAGATGTGGAAACGTGTTCGTATGTTTAACTAGCTTTCAATGTCTTTAGAGGTGAATATGGAATGATTTAACTGACTGATTTTAATCAGTATCTGCTAAGACCCTAGCGCATATCAGTAGTATTTTTATTGATAGCACGTAAAGTCAATTGGTATAGGTTATCACGCCAAAACCAATTTGGCCATTTGACCGGAGTGTCGTGGGTTGATCCCTGCGTAGTGCAAGTATGTTTATCACGAATGCTTGCTCTAGGGGTGTCTTTGAGCATGTGACTTGAATCCTTAGGAAACCTCCGAGGAATATAAGATTAAAGTTTTAGGGAGGGACTTGTTAAAAAAAAACTGTTTAATCACTTTTTTTTATAATCATCAAATTAACACTTAATACTTTTTTACGCTTTTCAATGCACAACGGTTTAAATAAGTCAATAAAAATCTCCTATAACTCAAATGAAAAGTATTTAAAATTGATTACTCAAACATATTCTACATAATTTCTATTTACACTATATATCAACTGTACTACACAAAAATAATAAAGCAAATCAAATATAAAACCTAGTCCATCCAGATATAACCAAGGAATTCTATCAAAGAAAACCGAGAAAGCTTTGAGTCTACACGCAAAATGTGATGCACGCGATGCGTAGCTCACCGGCATGGCGGCATTCAGATAAAAAAACTATGAAAGCAGGACTAGTAGAGGTGGCTTATAAATTGGATCAACTCATCTCATTTGTCTAACTGTTTCAGTGTTGGATTAGGAGTAATGTCTACTGTACAATTCCATTGAAAATTAAAGAAATAGCGTAATCCCATTGTCTTCCGATAAGTTCAGAATGAAGAGGTAGAAAAGTGTAGATAAAATTATAAGAATTTTTCGTTGTGATGGAAGCTTTAGTAAATTTAACAGAATTGAACTGTTTAGATAATATTGTTGTCTAGACAATTTCAGACTTGAAAGATCAAGCGGTAAAGACGACTAATATGGCGCAATTTTATTTGAAATCAAATGCAAACAATGGGTGGTGTTATACCGAGTTGGTAAATTAATTGATTGATACAATTGATTGTAAAATATCTCCTTTTAATAAGTATAATGAGACAGTTCCATCTACATAATTACCTCATCACTTCAAAGTAATAAAAATAATAACCAGCCAATTAATAGCAACATAATCATTCCACAACAGGCTTCCATCCAACACGACAAATGGACATTTATTATAATTGACCATCTTTCTAATAACGGATGTTAAAAGAATGCAATATATTTCCCAATTGAGTGCTACCGGAACTTCTTCCTAAGTTGGCCATTTTCTCGATATTTAGAGCGTGTAATTGCATATACAGGATGTTCAAAGAGGGAGTGATAGAGACAGTGGAAAGAACTGTTTCTTTGACCTGATTAGACTTAATTATCGTTAATGTGTTGATAACTAGCTGAATGTTTATTGCCTAGGCGTTTTAATTGAAGTGGTTTGGATGGTAGTTAGATTTTTTTGCATTGAAGCTATGGTTAAGAATAACCAAAAAGTTTTTTTTTGTTTGAAGTATGCGACGATTTTTTTTAGTTTTTGGAATTTCTTTATCTATATGCAAGAATCAAACACAATGTCTTAAAATTTAATTGTTTATTATAAATCCCTAAATTAATGGTATTTGAAATTGTGTAAAAGCACCGAGAAGAAGTTATGACTAGAAGAATAATAACTTAGGGTAGATAGAAGAAAGGAAAAGGATCTATGATTTCTCGAAAATAAATGAAAATGGATGAAAAAGAAAATGGAACAAGCAACTTGACACGGATCAAACTTGACTTTTCAGCCCCAATTCATCACTTTAAATTAGAATACTTTTTAAATATAAAATAATTTATCTGCAATCAGATAGATACAAGTTGCACAACCTAGAGCTAAATTAAATTCTTCTAAACCAAGAATATCAGTTTATCCAGTATTTATAGGCGTCCAAGCAAAATTCCTAACATTTCTGGAGCTGACGTCATCTCTGTCTCTTGCATCATTCATATTCTCTTTCTTAGTGACAAATAGTCTCTCTAGTCTATCTCTTAATTCATCAGGAGTTATTGGAGAAGCTGTTGAGGGTTCCGGTTCTTTCTCCCTGTAATAATAGTCTGGGTGTGGTTGACGGCGGTAGTAACCTGAAACATGTATAGGTAAGGATTGGTTTTCTGTCAATGTATTTTTGGTTTTGATTAAGACATTGGGATTCAGAGAAAATATCAGATCATTAAAAGCTTGATTACAAGTAAGACAAGCTAAAGTTACAATGAACATATTTTGATACCTGACAGAATTTTTACTTTTAAGTCAATATACATAGATACAGTTTATTTATATTGAATACTGATGATATTAATAGGGGAAAGGGAAGGCTCTTGAAACTTGTTTTTAAATGAAAATAGATAGAAATAATAATATCAGCCTATAAATGTCCTTCTCTGCTGAGAAATAACATCTACGTAAATATAAATATTTTTCTAATATGTATTAAAAATATGCTCATAAGCTAAATAAAATAAAGAAAAATATTTTATACTTAGAACCAACTTTCTACACCAAAAGAATATGAAATAGTTAGTAAAAATAATAAAAATGAAAACATACAAGATAAAAAAGACAAAGTAAAAGAAAATACTTTGAAGTGACAACAATAACAACCCCATTTATTTAACCGCCTCTACCAAGCACTTTTCAGATCTGCCCACAACGATCAAGCGACAACTGAAAATACTTACATTGTCCATTCAGATGAATTTTCAACTTTAAACCTAAGAGACTAAGGTCCAGAATAGTTAAATTTGAAGATATCGTGTGAAGGCTTTTTGACAGTGCAACGGCAAGAGGTGAACGAACCTATCGGAAACAGATACTTTGTAAATGCCTCCGAGAGTTGCCTATAGATGTCGCTCTTAAGGTATTTTACATCGACTATTTTTGCTGGACCATAAGTTAGTAAATAATTATTAACTTTATCATGACAACACAATTTTTTAATAAAAATTAGGTAAAAGTAGTCAAGAATTTTAATTTTATTTTCAAGACCAGTCAACTGACATGTATTAATGGTGTTAGCACTTTGTGCACAGAATCATTAGAACTCAATGCTGTAAGCCAACATCGATTATTTTCAACTTATCCAGCGAGCACTTTGTGCTTTGTTAAAATTTGTGAAGCTAGAAGTACTGAATGGAGACTCTATACTAACCTCCTGAAGAATGATGATCGTGATGATCATGATAATGTCCTGGAGTTTCATAAGACGAATATGAAGACAAGGATGGTGTTCCAAACCCTCCGTATGAACTCTGACTTCCCCACCCTGAACTGAAGACTGTCACTGCCAGTAAAGCTACTTTGGCTAAAAGAAAGGCTTTTTTACTGGCAATCAATACTAGACCTAATAGCAAAGGCAGTAGGGTTGAAAGCTGGAATTTGAAGCCAAGAAGAAATGGTACGAGAAGGTTTCTTGCTAGGAGACGACCTGGAAAGTAATAACAGCATTTATGATGACAATTTATTAAAATCGATAAATTGGATTAGTTATTACTATACGCCGCTAGATAGCGCTGTATCAAGATCAATGCCAAGCTAACCTTGATACCAATAGTTTTACTTGTTTCAATGTAAATTGATAGATGGCGTTGTCACAAATTTTTCGGCAGTTAAGTAATAAAACCTGACATCTGTAACAGTTTTGCAATATTTCCGTATTCAAGTGGAAATTCTGTAATTTACAGTTTTATACGAGGAATTATTTTTTCAGGTTTGTCGCATTTGTCTTTTAATAGTCAAAATAGTCGAGATTTAATTGCTCATTTAGACTTACCTGTAGATACCTCAGAAGGTTGTTGATAAGCTCTATCTTTAACTCTTGGATCCATTACAAATTCAAGAACGCCATTGGATAATGTCGGGCCAATTTTCATAACTAATCCAGGGTAGACACCACTGAGGTCCCAATGAAGAGATCTTTTAGCAATAAGGTTGCCTGCATCTTCGAGCATTGACCTGTTGTGAAATGAATAGTTAAGAAACATATAACACCTTTTGATGCTAACGCGAAACTAAGTTTTATGAGTCCTCAAAAAATCAAGACTTCTTTGAGAGCTATCATAAAACAAAATTAAAACGGTAAAAAATGTGTTCTCGTCTATCTGCTTGTCTTAGTGTTATTAAAACTGAATATTTATCAAATCCTATTGTTACTGCAAAGTATAAAAATGTATAAAATGTTTACCGGAAATCCATAGGATCTTTGTCCAGAAAAGCTCCAATATCTCGCGGTGTTTTCTCATCTCTTACAAAAGAGACTCCTGTAGCTAAACTGAAGGCATCAGCTTCATCGTATGTGTTCAATTTGCTCAACAACTCTTTACCGAAGCAAACTCCTACTTCTGTACTTCTTCTAACACTAATACAATCATTCAAACCCCCATCAACACGATTCCCTTTAATTTCTTCCCCTTCTTGCAATTCAATCTCTATCGGTATCACTTCAACAACCAATATGAGGAAAACACTTAAAATTTTGATCACTTTCATTTTTGAACTTTAAACCAATTTCATGTTACAATTTCTTGTACAACAATCTTTGATGGTTCAAATGTTACTCAAAACAGTATCAGGTCCCAGTTGGTTATATAGACTTTCCATGTTCTGTTCCGGTGAACTTTGCCATTGTTTTGGTTGTTACGGTAACTTCTCACACAAACAATAGGTGAAAATTCGCCGAGGATAATTTGCAAACTATCTTTCGGAACAATCTCTAATTTTGTTACGGCAATTGCATAATACGCGTAATTTTTGGTGGTACGAGGTAACATCGAATGCGTGATGTTGTTTTAAAACATGCAAGATGAAATTACCGAGTGAACATCTGTTCCCTGAACATTGACATCGTTATGAGTTGCTAGTCTGTCGACAAAATATGGCTATTGTTTGAAATAATGAAGAAAACTTAGGAACCTACATTTTGGGGAACATACATCAATGGGGCTTGAAAAACCCGCTTGAGAACCTTAACTTGAAAATTTTATTCATGCCTCCTTAAACGGTTTCATCCAAAGCGAATCCAGTTTACCAAAATAAATAAGGCTTAGTACAAACGAAAACCTTTAGCACAACCTATAAGTTAACTTTATCACTTTATTGAATGATTTTAGCCTTACATATATCAATCTGAAATATATCACGACGGACGATTGGTATTTTTTTAGTATGATTATAGATGACAATATAACATCCGTTACATTTTGATCTTCAGTTAGATGAGTACCAGATTTACAAACAGCTGATTTAAAAATATGACATTACTTCAAAATACAAGTTTATTCTTAATATTTTCTTAGCAAAATTAGTAAAACTATAATTACAGTCAAGCAATAAAGCCAAATAAAGTGTTTATACCAACTTTTACTTTTTAAATGACATTACGTAGAAACCGTAGCCAATACTTACCACATACGAAGCCTTTGACCCCACATTGTCTTACAGACTCCCATTCATATGATACTTTATAGACACCATCAATATACAAATAATTATAATTCTTCTATTCAAGAGCAGAAGGACCACATTTCTATACAATAACTTTTACAGCTACGTCGTTTTGAAATTTAACATGGTCAAAGAGTGAAAGTGTTTTTTTCTTATTATGTCCGTCTCTCTGAGTAAAAGTTTCTGATGTAATATTTTCGAGTTTTTAAACAGCCAATATTTTAAGTATTTCTTTGATTTTATCGACTTCAATTATAGTAATTTCCTTGTTTACTTATTACTGTAAATAGTTTCTTTGTTTTTGTTAGGAAACAATACATTTCTTTATTTGTAAGTTTTATATGCCTTCTTATTGCTAGTTTATCAAGTAGATATTTTTTCTGCGGCTCCTACCAATTTTTATACTTAATTTCGCTTCAGTCTGCCATGGAAGATCACTTAGGAACTAAACGTAAAGCATACTAATCAAAAAACAAGATCTGGACGTTATGACATGGACTAATTAATTTAAACCATCACGACAAATAAAATAAGGATCAGATGTAGAATCCAATTCGGAAACAGTTGAACTCATTAATACATACATGTATTATGCTATGGTACCCTACATTCTGGGGTGAAACATCACCGTATGAAGCTCTTAATAATGATCTTATCGCTATTGTTTGGAAAATAACTGCTTTGTAAAACTGCTCTAAAATAAAATAATTAATCAAAAATTTCACTTTATGAACTGGTTACTTTACGTGTTCTCAATCTTATGCAACCTATAAAAGATGGTGTTCATACAATTAATTGGAATTCAAAGGAACTCTGGTCAGGTGTTTTAGGGTTACGCATTTTTTAGTGTCTGCGACCTCATTTATGACCTACGAGAGTTCCGTACGTTAGTCATCGACAAGTTGCTTTCGCTGCTGTCGCCCGAGGCCCATCGGCTTTCTGTATCTCATGTATTTTATGTAACCTCCCCCCTCTTTATTCTCCCATATTTATTTACCAACAAAAAATACCATCCAATTTTAGGGTGTAACTAACCTGTAACTCTATGTCCGCCAAATAAGGATCAATATCGCTCGACGATTTGTTTAACGTGTGATTTAAGTTTGTTAGAGTTAACCACGTTTAGAGTTCACACACCTTTATGAGCGCTTCAATCCAAACACTATTGTTGAATCTTAAGTCAATGGAATAAAGTATAAAATCGTGAACCAAGAAATACGGTAAACAGGTATTTGCCTTGTCCATCGTACAGATTTAATTTTACAGTTATCAAATAGGCGTTTCAATTGCAACCGCCCGTATTTGCATAGTGATAAAGTTGATATTTGTATGTATCATAATTTTTGTTCGGTTAATTTAATTTGTAGTTTGGTTTAAAGGAAAAGCGTTGGATGTAAACCGGACACAGGAACGCGTGAGAAGTGAAATTTCTTTTTTCTCTCTCTTTTCGAAAAAGGATGTTGTAGGTGCGTCTGACACGAATATTTTTTGATGACGATATTGGTGTATAATTACGGAATGCGGTTCTAATGTCATAAATGTAGGTTGTTGTCATCAAAACAGCCTTCTGTGTTGGTTAATAATGGTTAGGTCAAGAATTTGGTGTTTTTTGGCATATTCTTGGTGTGGCTACTTTAAGATGTTTGCTAAGAGATGTGTCTAAAAAGAAAATGTTTGCTTAAAGGAATTTTAATGTGGTCTTAGACGGGCAAATACTGTTTTATTCATTAAAAGCTGGGGTGTTGTGTTCTTTGTAGAATAGAATATAAAAAGATTTAGAGAAATGAATATATGTGATGGTGATGATGCGTGATGGTATACAAAAGGTACCACACAAGGGGTAAAGGAAAAAACATGGACGGCTTTTAGCCAGTACAAAACTGACACTCACTTCCTATTTATATTTGATTCCAAAATTCTAGGTAAAGATTCATAAAGGTAAAATTACCTTACCAACTGAGATTGACGTGTCCTTTTTTCTATCAAAATTTAGGACAAGCATTTGTGTGATCCAGGAATGCTTGTTCTAGGTGTCTTTTGCTTGACTTATATGTTTGAAAAGCCCACGAGTTAAAGATTAAATTCCTTGTGGTGGTGATTAACAAAATCCCTAAAACTGTCATGGCTTATCCCATAGTTGGTTCTAATAGATTTAGATATCGATTTTTGAGTAAAGTCACTATTATTACTGGTTCCTTTATCTAGCGTGTCTTTTTGCATCTGTTTTTATTGCTAGGCGTAGGCTTCTTTCATAAATCTCCAAACTTTTACCATCAACTCCTCTTGCTTCCAGATGACCAGAAACTTAAATACTATACATAAAAAACTTAAAACTATTTTGAATTATACCTAAAATGGGGTCAAAAATCAGTTTTTTTTTCATTGTAATCGTTTCTTTACTCAGTAATTCTGTCCTTGATCTTCAAATGCCATCGTTATTCCAATCTAAGTATTCTATTTTATTGCATTTCTCAAAATCTGTCTCCTCATGTTCATTTTTCCGTTTGTAACCCACCAATATATTATTATTTACAGTGTCAACATCTAAATACTATCATGTATCATACATATGACCTATTTGATTGACTGCAGTAGTACCAACAATGGCTATAGTTAGTAATTCAGCTTGCGTATAACCTTCATACTCAAGTTAAGGCATTTCATTTCACTTTCTATTCGCAGGTGTGCCGTTGTGACCTGGAGATTCACGAACTTGGTCTGTTGTAGGTTCAAAAATATGACCACTGCTAATATTTGGTGTGTTTACTTACTTTCATATAGGTACATCCATTTTATAACATGAAATTAAGAACTATTTCCTTGTTTAGATTTTTGACCTCTTGTGTCCCTTGATGAATAAATAAAATAACATGGTGTATTAGCTCCCTTAAATATTTGCTTAGTTAGATCTGCTTTGGGCTACACTATTCCACACATAAGAAATTTGGTTTCACATGTCCCAATTTTAATAATAAAATGTCTATTTACGAAAGGAGTATTCTAGGATCTATTTTCCATTGAAAATTTCACAGGGCAATGCTTTAATACACGAGAGAACATTTCTACGACTACAAGTTTTTAAAGTTAGTTTTATAGTTTCACGATTCAGATTTACAATAGTCCGGTCAGGTCGCTACAAGTCGATACAGGAAACCTACAAAAGTTCCGAAACACCTGTAACTTTCGCTTTCCATTGCGTTTTAACACCGGAATGTTACCCAACATGTTCTAATTAAATACACAATGACATCCGTATAGAAACTGCCATGTTAACGCGAATTGATACTAATACGTATTCGTCATTCATTCATAGTCATTTTCGGTTGTTTTACGAATTTGAACCGTTTTACTATGATGGTAGTACATGGTGGTGATCTGACTCAAACGTATTTTTTGTAGCTTTTGGCGACAGCACAGCGGTTTAATGACAAGGTTATAGTAGGTTCTAAACTAAGTTAGGGATAGCGTCATCTATTGCAGTAAGCGAGACGGTACATAACGACAACACTCTTGCTGGTATATATTCCTAAAACAGTGTATGTATTTGAATTTTGAAAATCGGAAACTAATTTAATTGAAAATAAAATTTATTTTGTCCTAGCATCTAACTTAATTTTTTTTTTACTCTCACTTTAGCCAAATTTATTCCAAATTTCAAGTCACATGCACAAACACACAAACACAACTCGAATCAGAACAAGGAAGTATTAGCGGATCACAAAAATGCTTGTCCTAAGCGGAGATTGAACCTGCGACACGCCACGCCAAAACCTACAGTGCCTGTTGTTTTGGCGTGGCGACCATGCGATTTTCCATGCAGTCTTTATACAATATAAACTATTCTGAATATAATCTCTTAATCATTCTATTAATTTCTTTTTGAGGCAATTACATAACAAAGAACAATATTAAATAAGTGAACAAAAGTTCATAATTTCAAATAACCATGTCTGATGAGGCAATAAATTAGCAAACGTCTCGGTTGATGCAATAGCTCATATCCTCACATCCTGTGACACTTTCTAACGCTGTTGCTAAGCGGTTCATTATGAGGTTGTCTATGAACTCATACTAAATGTATGCCATCTGTCTCAAAATTATAATACGTTGTGACTTGAAAAGAATGAAACAGCTGTTCTGAAAATAATAGGATATGAAAGGAATATAATTTATCAATGATTTTGTATTTCAAAATCGAAGTTCCGGTAAGTAAAAAAAGTCTTCGTCCTAAATCGCCTGCATTATTTTAGAATGCCCAAAAACCAAATAGGTTAGAATTTTGAAATCCTTTTCGACTACATCAAAACTTTACTTCGTCTAAACAGATGTCCGAGTGGTTGAGGTCATCACGCGTCATCCACTGAGCGCGACGTGTCGCGGGTTTGATCTATGCGTGACTGATTTTCACTGGGTGTCTTGAATTTTGCTAAACCCCCACGTCAGAATAAATAAATAATTACTATTATTTTAAAACATCGCTTTGGTTTAACTGTGACTGTAATGGTGTTATGATAAACAAATAAATAAATAAAAATTTGCATAATCCGAAAATCGTAATAAAAAAGAGTGTGGTAAAATAAGTCGAACCAGCAAACAGCTACAGATCACCTACCCATTAAAGAACTAGAGCATGCTTCTACAAAATAACACAAGAACTTCCGTAAGACCGTAACACAAATTCTCAATGAAGTAAATCCATAACATTCATTAGTTTTACGCACAATTTACTTAATATAACGCTATGTTCCGTTCCGTTGTACGTATGTGGGCCGTCCGAGATCCTATTATCATTAATACGAGATGAAAAACATATCGCGTGCGGAAAATGAACTGTGTACAAGTATTTTCTTTAGCTGACTCATTGGTCTAGACTACGAGTAGGTGGAGAATTATTAAATGCAACGTTCATTTTACTGGTGCAGGATGTCGTGTTTAAATTGAACTGGACTAATTTGTGTTTCAGTAATTTGAATTTTTATGCCCTAAATCATGGGAGAGTCTAGTAACTATAATAATATTATTTCATGAAGTCGACCTAAGACCATGTCTGAAATTAATACCGTTGCAGTTGTCAAAGCTTTCGTAATTGTTCAGTACTTGGGAGTGGCATCTCTCTTCCACATCTGCAAGATCATTTTTCTAAGATGTTTTTGTATTTACAGTTTTTTTGTGTGGTAGCTTCTTAATTAATTAAAGTCGTTGGGGATAAGTGACAGCGCACTACATAACGTAGAACGCCATCTCTCTCTAACTAAAACACAATTATTCGATTGAATCGAAAAGTTTCAGTTTCACAATGAAGTATCCATGCTCGGTATAATTATCTTGTTATTCCTCATCTGTTTCGTTAGTCCAGTGGTAGCAAGTGATTTAATTTTATATTGAGGGACCAGAAAACTGCGACTAGATTGTTCTATTAAATACTTCATTAGCGGCATTCGGAATCAAGAAGTGGTTTATTTAAGAAGCAAACGAAGAAGACTATGTCATCTTGCTGCATATCAGCCATTGTTAATTATTATGATTAACAATGGCAATGACATATTAGGGGTTGGCATATAACCGGTATTTAATATCTATACTTATACAACGTAAGTTAAGAATGGAATAGTTTTCGCAATACAGCTTGTTGTACAAAATTTCGAACAAAAAACTGTCCAAGGTATTAAGATACTTAATGTCTGTTTTTTTAATAGAGTTCTTATACTTGGATCAAAATTGTTTATTTCCATGCAGAAAAATTAAAAAGTAACCATTTAATCACATATAAAGGCCTAATAAAATTAAAGCAACAAACGATTGCATTAGAATATCGCATATTTCACAGAAATTCCAAATGTCTCTTTAATTACCCACGCATGTAATTTGCGTGCCTGTAATCATGTATAATTTGTACTGATATTCGTTTAAATGACGTAAATGACGTTATCACGTTGAAATCAATTGTTTTTACTGTTTATTGAAATTTCGAGTGATTTTGTAACATGTTAGCTATGCAACTGTTGCGAATAGTAGTTGTTTACTAAACTGTATGGGATGGATGCGTTTGTTTCCTTAAGTCCCTAAATATATTATAAGTGTGGAGATTGATAGACATGTGAAAATTTTGAAGAACTGTTAGTAAGTAGTTAAGTCTATTAAAATAAAACAGGTGAGTTAAATGCACAGGCATAGGAAAACTAAAAGATAGATGGAGTACTTGTGTGAAGAATAATAAAAGATAGGAGCAGTGAAAAGGAAAAGGGATGAATGGAAGAATAACAGATTGTTGCAACGACCTTAAATTGTTAGATGGATACAGCAAAATTATTGTACGAACGTTTTACCGCGGCCATGCTATCAAAAGGCAAATGAAAGAACATAGTAGGATTTAAACTCAGTAAAAGTCCAACCCTCCCGTTCAACCCAAAGCGGGATCAGTCGAAAAAGAAGGCCATGAGAATGTAAACAGTTTAGTTAATAATCTGACTAAAATTAAAAGTGATTTCTCGTACACCCAGCCAAATAATGACGCAATTAACTCAAAACCAAATAATATTGCGTTTAAGATTTGTCTTGATAATAAGAATAACTAACATTTCTTTCATTCATTGAACATTTTTACGTGATTGAATGTTCATCTGTCAATTAAAATGTTCGAATACAAATATTCTGTTAATAGTCCGTCATTTAATACATAATTTCATGCGATAGTGGAGTAGGGTGATGCAATAGGTGTGTTTGGCCAACTAATCATCAATTTTGTCTTTTTCAGCATTATTCCAGCACATTTATCATTGGGTGATGGTTTGGTCCTTGGCTAATCTTTTATATTATTTGCATGACGTAGTAAAAATTTAAATAGTACTTAGTGATCATTTAAGGACTTTTTGATTTATGTAGTACTTTTTGCAGTTAGCACAGGTTTCTGATTTGCCAGACTATTTGGATTATTATTAAAATTAAGGATCTTTCCAGTCCCTGCTGCAAAAATTAGACTGAAATATATTGGCAACGTATATTAATGGTTTTGAAAGAATTAGGCTGGACACAGGGTTAGATTTGCCTTTTAGCTTTACGTAAAATTTATATTTGTTTTTGTAACCTTAGTACTTAGGCGATGTCGCTCCCGTATAGGCCTTGTTAGCCATCAGCGCAAGTGCCAAAGCCAAACCACCTGAAACGGATGCAGCTTTAATCATCTTTTATAGATGTTATCAGGCCATAGAAGTACTTAGGGTAAGGGCTTTTGGGTATTAACTTATTAGTTAATACCCAAAAGATTCACTTTGATCCTCCCACTTGTGGTGTTTTAATTAAAGAAAGTTCTTAGAAATGAAATAAAAAAGTGCATCTAAACATTGCAACAAATATAATATTCAATTTATTTATTAGAATATATCAGTCACGATCATTTCATTACAATTTTCTTCCAGCTTTTTCTATTATAGAAAGTGATCGTTGAGAAAAACTGCTGCCAATAAATTGCTACCAAAGATGTTTAGTATAATTTTAATCCACGGTGGACGAAGCTGATGCACCTCATAACAGTTAAATCATGATATCCAACTGTTTTAAATTGAACTAGTCTGCTGAAGTACAGTTCGGTGAAAAATACTGGACTTGAGATTTTTTATATTCAAGAATTAGTGAAAAGTTGTTATCACTTGGACTTTAACTTCCCCTTTGAAACACTGTTTGTTTTTGTGACGAAAATTTTATTGATGTTATGGATATTTTACTCAATAATCCATAATTATTCAAATAGTATGAAACATATGACTTTTATTTTTTAGGAGAGCAATTAAAACTGCGAGATATGTCTATTTTAGATAATGAATTGGGTGGATAAGGATTCTGACGAAAGATGTGGTAGTTCTTTGCACTTTTTATTTGCATCACTTTTTACGATTCAGTATGTCTCCCTCAAGACCATCAAGAGATATCCTGATGTTGGTCTACGCTATGATCGGTTGCACTTCACGGTGGTACCAATGGTCAATACAAAATCAATGGCACCTAAAACCAATCAGTTCCCGACAGTACTCGATAACATAAATGCATCGCTGCATCCCTCTCGACGATAGCCAGTGTACCGTGACACTAAGCGCATATAAACGCCACGAATGCTCTAGTTATACACAGTGTCCATATCGCCAACGTAGTGCAAACATTAAACATGGTAAAGTATCTCCTGGTCTTGACCTTGGTCGCGGTCGCCTCGGCGAGGACGGCGACCACAACACAGAACAAACTAGAAGCCAGAAGTGCAGACGACAATATCCTAGGAGAACTTAAATTTGCCTACGAGACATACAAAGACTGCAGCGGGTCTGAAATTTCGCACTGCCTCAAACGAAAACTTGCGAAGACTTTGAGCAGGTTGACGAATGCTGAGGAGCTGACGATTCTGGATGGGGTGACGTTAACCAAGGATAAAGATGTCAAGATTGAAGAGAAGGAGGAAGCGATCCCGAGGGGGATGAACGATGGTTCCCTGAACAACCTGATTTTCGACAGGATCGTTAATTTCATGAGGACCCATACGTTACAGGTGAGATGATTTTAAACTATTATAGACCTTACAGTTCTTCAAATAAGATTTATAATTGAATAATTCGGCAAAGCGAGTTATATAGAAACAACTGAATATTTTAAAGGCACGCAGAGATATTTACTTTAAAATAGAGAAAGAGGATTTTGATATATATATTTTTAAGCTTGACTTTATTGCTAAAATGAATTTATGGCCGGAGCCACTTGGTATAGTACTGCCCTGATAATGGCTAAAGCATATATATTTTAATGACAACTGACAAGACTGCACTAGAACTCGACAAAAATAAAATTCTTTATACAAATACCTAATAATAAATAGGACACGAAGAATACAACAGATGACTTTTGAACTGTTTAGTATTTAATTAAGATATTTACTAAGAAAATGTTGACGATGATTTTAGGTCAATGACTGATGTAATTTTTTCATATTCATGTCAATAAATTTATGAGCATTCGATTCTGTCTTTTCTCTTTTATAAATATTCAAATCCATTTCATCCATATTCTGCTGACTATTAATCATTTTTTACCTCATTTAAACTGGTTTATCGTTAATAACATTCACTATTTTTCTTAATTTCCCTATTACAACTGTTTCACTAATTAATCCAGGAAATTCTTCATGCCGCCTAACTGTGGGGTCATTGAACTTAAATTGTATCTTGTTGATAATAAGGTAAAATAATTTTATTTTGATTTATCTAACTGGAGTGGAGGCGGTCGCTGTCAAAGACGGAACTTTTATTTCTGGAAAAGAATTTGTTTGCTCGGATAGACGAGTGTTTGAGGTCACCACGCCAAACCCATTGCACGCATTGTCGCGGGTTTCATTCCCGGTTAGGACAAGCGGTTTGTGCAATCCTTGTCCTGTCCCTGTCCTAAATCTGGGCGACTTTGTGCATGTGATATTGATTTTTCGTGATAGCCCTCGCGACACAAGGCTTAAATTCCTAAGAGCGGCAGTGGTCTCAAAAATTCATATATTTTTCTTACTCAAAACTACTTAATTTATACCAAAACTCGGAAACAAACGTATCTACAATTTGGGCTATCGGTCAATCAACCTCCAATAAACATATTACTCAACAGCTCCATTCATTATTTAACTATGATACAAATACCGGATTGCTTATAGAGATATAATAGAGTAATTATCATTCACACAGCGTTCCAGTTATGTCGTGTTATCCATTGTGTTATAAACGTCTGTTTGATTAATGACGACAGGTATTCTTGTTCTTTCATTTTTAAACTGGATTTGACTTATTATAGTATCAGTTTCTGTGAATTAATCAGCAAAGAAGAAAAGATTTAGTGCTTTGTAGTTTTCTATGCAGGTGGAGGGAGAGGGGAGGGGTTTGCTGCTTTTAGTCACTTGACTTAGACTTATCACTTACTTTCATTTAAGGGATCCAGGTTTCTTATTCTTATTCGTGTCGACGGTGTATTTCTTTAAGGTGCATTGGTGAGGTCTTATACGGCACCTGGAATTGAATATTAATACTGAACGATACCAAGTGATACCTTTATTTCTTGGTAGTGATCAGATACAGGGATATAAATCTCTTAGAATTTTCAGGAGCATCACCTTTATTTTGTGTTGTAACACATTTTGATAGAAAATAATACCAACGTTCACACTCTCCGTGCTTCTGCATTTTTTATTTCAAATTATTTTGATACTTTCCCTAGTCTAATGTTGAGCTCTTTTCGGATCTTTCAACAATAAAAGTCTTTCTTTGAAATATGTTTCAAGACTTATTCTATTCCGACGGGAACCTACTATTTCATTTTTCTAAAATGAACTATCTAACTTCGGATCAAAGATTTTCCTGTCCTCTTGAAACATTTTCAAACATACCATTTGATGTCAATCTATCATGTACGCTTTTCTCTTACAAAAACACTCCAAACTTCCTGATTTAAACCAAATGCATAAAACTTTACAAGTTGCTGAGCAGCATATTATCATCGGAGCTGAACAAATGATCAGCAATCAGTTACTGGCGGTAATTAAACGGTACACGACAAAGTAATGGTGACGACTCACTGACGATATAATGAGACTGATTAGGGATCGACAATTAAAACCGCTACGCCTTAACACGTTAAAAGTATTCAACGGGGCCGGTCAAAGCTAAATATGGGTTTGGATTTAACGCTAATGTCTATTCCAATTCACAATATTGACCATAATTCCTTACGTATGAAATGGAAAATGAGCAACTTAAAAGCTATAACTTTAAGGAACCCAAGGGTTATGAATTTTTGTCGTAAATTAGATGAGGATAATTAATACTTAATGGTTTCCTGATGCGTATCTGCGGCACGGTCTCGTCTTGTACTAAGAAAGTTTCCGAGTTTCATAAAGTTAGCGTGAAAACTTTTGCGGACATAGCGACCTTTCCGAGTCATGAAAAAAAATTTGACAGCCTATTGACTGTTATAGTTTAAAATCCTTAAATGTATGCTATTCTTCAAAGAACAATACAACTCCTTTCCTAAGTATTTCCGTAGTTTTATTCTAGCAATAACTAAGCAATTGCTTAAGATCGTTTTACTCGACAATATTGACCAACTAGTTTCGGACTTAGGTAGAGTCCTTAACTCTGGTTGTTTTCTAACTAGGCAGAGGAGAGGTAAACCCAATAAATTGTGATTAAACCTTACTGTAAGAATAACGAATCCACCTCACGAAAGTTTTCATAATAGTAAGTAAGTAACTACCCAATACTATCATAAGCTCTCACTCAGCCTAGAAACAAAAACCAAACGAGCATGCAACATCCGTCCACAACAAAAGCGTGACGATCAATTCTTAACTGTAAATGCGTAAAAACGACATATCTTATGACAACGCAGCGTAACGGCTTTCTATATGCATCTCATAATTGCATTTAATTAGTTCATCTTCACTTTTTGCAAGACACACTCTATTAAACTTCGGAGTTTCTTCTAATTGGTCCGTGCGTGATAATTGTTATGCGTAGAGAAAATCTTGGTGTAAATTGGTGGCTTGCACGGCTTGCGTGGCTATGGTGATTAGGTACTTGGAACTGGATTGGGAATCGAAGTACCGGTAGAATTTTTCACCGTCGTATTTGGTGATTGATTGCTTTCTGATTGAGGATGTACCTGGGTAGGCGTAAAATGTATTGTGATCTCACTTGACGTGATCTGACTGGCATATATAATAGCTCTTGTTAGTGTTTGATAACTGATTGAAAGAACCTATGATTAACAGATTACCTTTTTTAGATTAATGTTATTATAAATGGAAAAATATCTTATTAAGGATACTTTTGGACGAACAGATTTAGTAGTTTTGTCCAATGAGGTGTATGGTTTTTTGAAATTAAAATTTACTGTTTTTAATTTTTTTTCGTTACTTATGGATGTCAGAATATTATCTGGACGACTTAGCTGTAGTTACAGAACCAGAAAGATAGATACCACAACTGCCTGATAGGTATAATGTATCATGCGTACTTTCCTATCGCGTGCATCAAGCTAGGAAGTTACTCATACGAATGTACTAAACGTCTTTAATTAAACATGGAATTAGACAAATTGTGGTACACGCACTCGTTTTCGAGGAATCAATTGATTTTTTCTATAGGTAATGAGTTATATAGTAGTTGTAAAGAAAATGTGTAGTGTGTTTAATGAGTGATAGGCACAGAATACTAAGTATATACCCAAAGATTCATGTTGTAGTTAAGCAATTACTCAACACAATAATTATAATGTTATTGTTACGTAACAGTTTAAGGATATCATTTAAGAAGCAATAACTGCATTTTCTAATCCATCTATAAAAAAATGGTCTTTTGGGTCCTACTTATCCTCTCACAGGAAAATTTAAGGAGATTTTTAGGCAGTATTCTAGTCAAAGCACATAGGAATAGATCAACGCTATTTCAAATCCATGTATCATACAACATTGTTAATGTTCAATTATTATTTGGGTGTTCACTAACAGTATTATTTTCATCACAATACTCAACCCAACCAATCTCAATTCCAGGTCAAATTCCCCACTGACGATGGCTCCGAAGTCGACACTGACATGGCCCGCAGCAGAAGAAAGAAGCTCGCTCCCCTCCTCGCCATCCCCCTTCTCATCGGAGGTATGATGGTGCCCCTGGCCTTCGGGGCTCTCGCTCTCCTAGCAGGAAAGGCCCTCATCGTGTCCAAGCTCGCCCTGGTCCTTGCGGGTATCATTGGTCTGAAGAAACTCCTGTCTCCGAGTGGGGGCGGACATGAAGCTCATGAGGTGGTCGTCTCTGCAGGACATGGAGGTTCAGGGTGGAGTAGGTGAGGAATTCAATTCTCTGTTGATGTACTTAAAATTATTAATGATCTTGCTTTCGTTTGTACTGATATTAATTGGAAAGCTTAGAGCTCATTGATTGAAATTATTACTAATTGGTTTAAATTAAAATAACATAACCTAACCCTGACGCTAACTGTCTGGTATTTAATTAAATTTATATTCTAAGTAAGTCATAGAAAATATAAAAAAAAAACTAGGTAACTGAATATTTGATCGCTATGATCTTCAAATAAATAATTGGAATAAAAATAATTTTCTACTCATTTTTGGATTTAAGAACCCTCTAGGATTTACAAATATTTTTGACTGCTATAAATATTAATTTTATAACATACGTACTTACATTATTTTCTAATTTACCAGCGTTGCGCAAAGTGATCACCTCGAGAGAAATGCCGGAGGCAATTCAGGGTTAGGTCCTTTTTATTATTTTGGTATTTTTTAAGTAGGTAGATAGAAAAATATTGGTCCTTCGAGCCGCATGACTGTAAAATTAGGTTTTAAAATATTTTTCATATTTTCTGACAATTATGTGTGAATTTAAAGTACCTAATTAATTATTTGCATGTTTAGTAGATGATTTTGTTGATACCTCTTGAAAGAATTGAGCTTTGTGTTGAATTCAAATTAATATATTTTATGCTCGTATAAAAGATTGTGTTGTTTCTTCATGCTTTGTAGTTTGGGACTCATGTTATAAAAATAAATAAGCTTAAGGAGCGATGTCGCAAACAAAAATGAAAGCTTAAATATTTTTGTACATGAAGTGGCTTTGCAGATGCAACTCTACTAACTGACTAAAAGTGCAACGAAAGAAACTAACTTTTTAATAAAAATAATAACATTAAGCTTTGCACGTGCTTCGCTTTGCTGGGATCAAGTAGTTGTTTTAATAGTAACATAAGTACATATACAAACAGAAATGTTATAGTACCTATTATAGATTTTGGTATCCTGTGACCATTACAAAAATAGCATTTACGTTATCGATTTATTTTTTCGGGATTTTTGCATTAAAGTCCCTAATTATTTAAAGCTATATAAATGAGGGTTATTTTATTTATTAATTTTTATTGTTTTGTGATTCCAGGTCGCTCGAGAAAGCCCATGACTTAGCGTACAACGCTTACGCCCAATAGCCAGCTAACCCACCAGTTATTAATTAATACGCGGAAAAAAGGACCAGTCGGTTTCACATGAATATTATATAAATAGAGAACGTTTAAGTAAATTATTTACAATATAGAGTACGTAATTATGCAACATTTGAGAGAGGATCTATCGCAAAGTCATTCCTGAAAACTTAAAAAATATTTATTTATTTAATCATTTATATTTCAATAATATTTTATGAAAACTATTTATTGAAATCCGTAAATAAAGCTAGAAAAACATTATAAATATTACTCGACGACATTTGAAATTCAGTTTTCTATATAAGTGTCATATTTTTATCTATTTTTTTGTTTTTATTTATTTATTGTTTTCGAAAATATTGCTTCAGGATGTTTGGAATGAACGTTTAGCCGTTTTACAATTTAGATACTGCAATGGTCAGTCATTATGTCATTTCATATGGGTATTTATTTATTAAAGTTTTTAATATTTAAATATAAGTAAAATATGAGTCAAAGACAATTTTCTCATTATATTATCACAACGTACCTCAAATACTCCTTATTTATATCAAATAGACTTAAACAACGAATTTTTAGTTAGAACCAAAAAAAATATTTATTTATGTATTTTTATTGTTATAATATAAACTAGAACAAGACTTTGGAATTTGCTTTAATTAATTTGTATATTAGCAAGTACATAACATGTTAATATAAACCTTGTTCTTTATATATTTTACATTATTTTCATATATAAGTATTATGTGTATTTAATGAGCATATGTTTTGAACGTTTATTTATATATTTATTTTGTGAAACATATTATTTATGTAATACAAAGACTGATATGTATATATATTAATTAAAATATTATATTATCTACATTGTACATATGTAAATAAATTATTGCATTTATTTAATATTTTTTCTACATATTGATATTATTTATCAATAATATTGTTATTTTACAAATTTATTTATTAATTTCTTAGGTTACAGATCTCATATTTATTAATTTATAACTTAACTATATAAAAGGTGCTCATTTATTTAAAATACAATGTAAATATCAGACCGTTATTTATTTATTACATTTCATTTTTATATTTTACGTTCAAGTCAATTTATTTGAATTATTTCTTAAACTAATTTAATAAAAATGTTTAAATTATTTATTGTCAAATGTTATTAAATTAAACTGTTGGTACTCAAAATGTATTTTTCATTTGCTATAATTTATGTAATGTTTATCAAATTTATTTTTTGTGTTAATTTTTTTTGGGTATTTAGAGGGTTAAATGCCCAAGTATTTGGACGACGCCAAGGACCAGTATGAAATAATTGTGGAGTAGATATTGTAGAAGTTACTTATAACTTCAGCTAGTCCTCAATAAAATCAACTTAAGTAAGTCCTGTACTATGCCCTAGCTTACACTTAAGTATTCACACAGCTACGTATTCAATAGCCCGTTACTCACAAACCCAAACAATAGTGATTCATGCATAATGCAGAAAGGGGCGGTTGCCAAATATTAAATGATATATGGTAAAGGAAATTGTGTCATTACGTGTGGGATTTTGCGAAACACTCTGAAGAAAGTATCACAAAGGGTCTCTTTGACTACATCATGTCCTGGTTAACAATCCAATGAGATATGGGAACACGCTCATATTTGCTATTGAGCAATAAAGTTAAACGACATTAAATGCCCTAATTAATTTGGGGAAGGATGATAGTAAATAGGTGCAATAGATACATAAGTAGCACATTAAATTATAATAAGAGATCTATAGAACCAAAGATTGCACAAATACAATTCTTAAAATTCGGCAGAACGAACATGTCCCTTGTTATGTCTAACTTTGTGTAGTTTTTTTTTTGGACAAAAGGACCACCTGAGAGATTCTTTGAGAATCCTTACACTTTAAAGATGATCAGTTCCTTATACTATAAAAAATAGATCTACGCATTAGTCCCCCCAAATCTATACCAACCACATTCCAATTTACTAACAACAATGTCTATTACAACCTGCAACATAATAATATCATAATACCACAATCGGAGGCCATTTATCTGAGCAATGAACTGAGTGCAACGAACCTTAGAGAAAGTCGTTGGACATACATCATCGTAATTATATCCATCTTAGTTCATGGGATAGGATGGAAACTTGACGGAATTCCTTGGGCGATCGTGGATTTGTATTGGTAGTTCTGTTTATGTTGATCGGAAGTTGGGGTTATTAAAACGGAATGACAGTTTCTAGTTAGTAGGTTTCTAGAGGAAAAAGATCATTGTAAGTTATAAGTCATGTTTAATATTGTTTAAGAGAAATTTCTACCAGGATTTCTTTTTATGGTTTCGGGTTTTTGACCATCAGCCAAGCTAGCTTAGATCAGATGTCAGTTGAAATATAGGCAAATATCCAAATCAGGTTTCTAATATAATTCTTGGTTGAGACAATTACATTTAAAAGCGTCCTGATTCATCCACCGTTTATGGTTTCCTTGAGCACAGTACCCTCTTGACACTCGTATTTATGGAGAAGAATCCTTTGTAAAATAGTGGCTCTGTAACAGGCATTTAAACATTGTAAGCACCTAAAAATAGTATACAAACCATAATCATATCTTCGACTTCCCACAGTGAAAGTCATTGCTAATAAGGCACCAGTTAACGGACTTATTAGCAAATATTAGCCTTCCATCCCAAACGGTAACAAAAATAATGGAGCATTTAGAAAGAGAAAATATTTGCCATGATTTTTCAACGTCACTTATAAGTAAAGATTACCAGCGAAAGCGTAATATATTGACGCTAGATCTTGTGTTAAATAAAGTTGTTGTGACGCCCCCTACTTACTTTCATGTGAGGTAATGTTTTTCCATATTTATTACTGTCTATAGCTAGTATATGATTTATGGAATGTTTAATCGTCTCATGATGCGTCATCAGCCTATATTACTTCACTGTCTAATTTGACGTTGATATCTTCCAAGACATGAAATCCAACTTAACCTTCATATACTTTAAAAACTTTGAATGTTTATTCTGCTCATATACCCAAAACATGAGTATTCTTCTCCAAGGAGTCCAAATAAAGTTTTTCACCGTGATCGAAATTTCGTAAAATTTTGCGTTCTTATTCTAGAAATCAATATATTATTATTTAGTTATATACAGTATATTATATTACACTACTACTGACAATTTCATTACTATCATGTTGTGCAATAGCTCATATAGAAACAGTCTAACCTCTAAAATTACTTGCAGGTTTGTCTCTTTTGCTTGTAACGGCCATTCAGTTTTGTTTGCTTGTTTGTTTTTAATTGCATGGTCAGTTACATTGGTTGCGGTTATCTCAAGTTCAAGATCGGCTTAGTTCAGGTCAGGTACATTGGAATCCTTGTTAAAAGTAATATGATTTTTGAATTGATGTTTCATGACGTCGACTTTGAATTTATGTTCGGTTCTCATTAAATCTGATTGGTATTGCACTTGGCCGTTAAGTTCGAATTTCAGTCCTGTTATCTTTTAATGATAGTTTTACTGAGACTGCTTTTTTTTATAAGTTAATTTTCCCATCCTCAAATATATGTGGATACACAAATTAATAGATCAGAAGTAATAAATTGAATATTTTAAACATTATAAGACAACAAAAATAAAAGTATTTCCACATAAAAACATAGAAACCAAATACAAATGACACTCGGTTAACAGCGATAGAAAAAAAAATGCTTCACAACAATACAACTTAAACACCAGATAGAATATCTTCAAACGGAATTACACAACACAAAAAAAGTTAAAATACATCAAACTTAATATGCTAGACGTTGCTATTGACCTACAAAAATATTACACAACATAAAAAAGCAAATAGTGAGTAATTTCTTAGAAAAAACCGACAATGGAGATTCGAAAAAAAACATCGGTTAAAAAACGAGTTACATCATGAAAGTCATTCGAGTTTGTTTTTTTTTTCAGAAAAGAAAGCGACGACTGACCGGTTGTGTCAAAATGTGGGCGTGTGACATGATGAGATGAAACTCAGAAGGTAAGATTTGATAAATGTGATGAACAAAGCAATATAGCTATAGGTGGTGAGAGATCTTGAAGTAAATAAAGTAGTAGTTTTAATTACTTTTATCGCTTTTAAGTTAGATGCCAGCTCCAGCATACGTAGCCAGAGCTTTAAGCTTGAATGTAAGCTTGCTTGCAATAAAACTTATATAATGTGTGTTTTTATGTAATTAGAAGTTCGATTATAATAGTTATTAGATTTCATACTAAGTTGTTCAACTTGTATTTATGACTACGCCATTGTTGCGGTCATCCCATCTTCGTTATTCAAGTATGGTGTTAAATTAAACCTTCTGCTTTTATCTGTTTCTGTTTATTTGTTTGTACGACCATGGGACGCATTCTCAGGAACTATTGGACCAAATTAGGAAATCCTTTCACTTTTGGAAAACTTGTATTGGGACTAATTAGTGCGATTTTGATTGATCCGCCCATAACTCGTTAGCATCTGTTAATTGTACTTATGACAGGCTAAATTTGGTTTAAGTTAAAAAGTTTTTATAGAAGTCTTTTTATTTCATTCAACTAGATATTTTTCATTGAAATACACCATATACAAAATACACAAAACGATTGCTTAAAGCTACAGAACAAAAAGTCACAAAATACTACAATCTAAAGTTTTCTTTTGATACATAGTAAACATTGTCTGTGTGTATCAGGAAAAATAGGTGTTACATAATTAAAATGTCTCCACAACCCAAAATATTAACGATATGCATACCTCCATGTATATTGCAGGCCATTAACGATTTCTAGTTAGAAGAGAACAAAAAAAAATGAGGCATGAGCTTTACAAATTCTCAAACACACCAGACCTTCGTTCATCGGGGTTACTAAGTCATCAGTACCCAGTAGCGTCTGCCAGTAAATCAATTGATTAGCGTCAGCACGATCTGTTCAATTTACATTGCATCTTCACTTTTATTACACACGACAAGTCACGCGTTACATCCACGATTATCGTGTCTTACATCATTGTTTCCGATGACAGTTACGCCTAAGACCGAACAAAAAATTATATTCATTAATTTCTGTATTTTATTCGTGTTCGCTGCATCAATACTTTTTTTTGAAATGTGTATCACATGGCTCGTTTAAATCTTACCCTTATTACGTATTGATTCTGTGTTTATAAGCTGACTAGTAATGTAGTATGTATAATTGACAACAGAGAGACCCAATCTACAGTGACATAAAGGCTTTTATCCGTGGCAAATCACCGAACTCTACTTCCAGTTTTTCTGTTCCACACTAATATATAAAAATACATTTGGAAACATAGAACCACTATCTTTCTTTTGCATTAAACATATTTGTCTTATATGCCCAATGACACACTAAAAATGAATAAATATCTAATAATCAAATTCATGATATTAAATGATGACAAAATCCTCATTTCAATAACTTTCGTCGAGTATTATGTGTGAAGCATAATCTATAATCTATCGTAGAATCCACGCTTATATATGTCCCACACTGTTCACTTGTACTTCCCAAATAAGATAAGTTTGAACATTGATCAAAATGCTAAGCCAATGCGAGTCGGCGATTTCAGGTTCCAAAATCTAGAATCCAGGTTTCCTCACGTTAATTTCTCCCATTTTGTCAGTGCTGTCTAACAAGAGAACATAATATATGGTCGCTATTACAACAAAATTAGGTGTATACATAAGGGTAAGTGGGTTGTCCTGGTCAGAATCTGAAGTGGTACAAAAACAATTCCGTGGTTTTGGAAGGTTTATGTGTATATTTGCTTGTCTGTTTTGTGTCCTATATGCGTCATAATTGCTTTCTTTCTATTCTTTAGGTAATTGATAGCTCGTTAATCAATACGAGTCACGGAATCAAAAAACAATTGATTTAAGTACTCCATCAACAAACAGGTCACATACTCAAAAGTATTTGTAACAAGGTCATTATGAAACTCTTCACGTTTAGTATCGGTAGTATCTGTTACAAATACCTGTTATTCCTCAACTAGGATATTAGCCATATGAGCATCGTTTTCACTTATGCCAACAGGATTTCCATAGCTGCTTCGGTTATCTCGGTCAAGACTAAGGATTGGTCATTCAAACTTGGGTTTGTTCGTATTAAGTTTATTCAAGAATTTCTATTTAAGATTAGTTTGGTGTGTTGGATTTCTAATCTTGCTTTTGTGTTCAACGGCCCAAAAAATTTGCTAATGACAATAACTAGGAAATTACCTACATATAAGGGCGTGATAATGGAGTTTGTCCAAATTAAGATCTTATATATTTTGGTCGGCCCAAAGTTTTAAGAGAGAAAGTGGAATAAAGGGATTATAAATATAGACTATAAAATAACAGGAAAATCTTTGATATATTTCGTACATTTTTTTCACAGTTTTTGTAAATGTCGCACAGTCGACACTTTTTTTCTTTTCACAATGATCAGCAATCAAGGCCCCTATTTACAATGGACGATGCATAAAATAATTCTTACAAAGATACGGATAGTGTCCAATTTAAATTAATTTCCATTCATCGGCCGTTGTAAATAGCGGAATTGAAAAAGTATGGAATTATAATTACTCATCAATTGAATAAAGTCAACTTCAACATTGTTATGATAAAACATATACATCACACAATTACAAACACAATACAATTTTCATATTGTCTGAAAATGTGAAACTCAATCTTGATGTCTTTATATAAAGGTTAGAAGTCAATTGTCAGAAATAGGTTAATATGCCATCTGGGGACGATAGCCATCAGTTACACAAAGACGTGCATTACAATAGAGAAGTCATTTTTGCTCACTATAGACATATAGCTCGTAAATATGAAGATGATATTACCAATAACATAGAAGGGAATTTAAATGTGGCTAATAATTATTTATTACCAAACAATGCTTATCCTCTGAAGGCCAAAAAAACTGACAAGTTATTAGCTGACCTCATTTTAGAAGAGGATATTAATATACTCGCACTAAGGGTAGATACATTCTTGTAGACACAATTTGACATAATTGAACAATTAGAAAATAATGCCTGCATTTCAGCTTTGAACAATGAGAGAGTCAAAGTGATTGTTTTCAGAACTCAAACGACATTTAACTATACATACATTACATGTAAGAAAAGTTTTGAAACAACATAATGATAATACCAAAAATGTCTTTAAAATTAGTTCGATGATTCTTAAAAACAATACGTCGATTGATACTAAACTAGTTGCTATAAAAAGGAAAGTTGTAATCACTAATTATGATCACCCTCAGCCCATTGTTCCTCTGTGGGAAGAAAAAGTTTTTAGGTTAACACCATTCTTGCTTTTTAATAACATCGTTTAATCTTGTAGTAGATATGACGATAAACATTCCTGTATGAGAAAGAAAATGGAATATTTTTGTATGGAAACGTGAGAAAAGTGATGAGCGAAGTGGAGTGGAATTTGTAAGGCGTGTAGTACAATGGTAACCGCAGTAAATAATTTGGGCTCTGCTTTGTAACATTTGTCTCACGCTTTATATTTTATTTAAAATTTATGAGACAGAAATACTAAATCTTTTTTGACTGTAAAAATATATTGATGTCCTTGTTAAAATGAATTCAATGAACAATAAAAATAAATTTCACAGATTTATTCCAATTATGTTTAGTTTTTTAATCTTTAAAATACATTTATTATTCCCTTGAATCAAAATAGATTACGCAGTTGCACAAATAGACTAGTCACAATTATATAGGTATTTTCTTACACAAACAATGTTACCTAATGATAATACACCACAAAAAATAGATTTTTCAATTACAAATTATTTTAACAAAGGTCACTGACTGAATAAAATTGTTGATAAAGTACACTAGTAAAGATCCTTTTAACCTAAAAATATATACCTAGAACTAAATCCCAAAAAGGATCAAATCCCTACAAAATTTGGACATATTGCTTTAAATTTGTTCAACTAAATTATAAAAAAAAAAAACGTAATATAATCACGATGCACCGCACTTGTCTATCACAATGCACAACCACGCCCACACCACAAAAAACCACGTGCGTTCCCCGAAAACTGTCAGTAGTTACAACGAAATAATTTCGTAGGTACCAGTTTAATCGACCGACATCGGGTTCACTTTTCTTGACCGCCGCGGTAGTGGGGTAAGAGGCTTAAAACAGGCCGTCATATACAACGTCGCTACACTTTGTGCTAAGCTTTCTGTAGGGGTAGTTTGATTCGACGCCATGATACGATACATCGCAGTCCTAGTTCTCGTCGCCGCGGCGCGGGCGATGCCGGCGCTCGAGAAGGAGTCCAACGAAATTGGAGTTTTCGGCTCCCTACTCGGAGTCGTCAAAGAGTGCGTGGACGGAGACACGACGTTGTGCATAAAGGTTCGATCAGTGAAGTGAATAATGTGAAACAAATGAGTGTTATTAGTGACGTGTTACTAAGTACTTATCTTTTGGTTGCAGGAGAAGACGTTGAAATATGTGGAGGCTGTGAACACGGCGCGGGAGCTGAATGTAGCTGATGGTGTGGCAATACTCAGCAATGGTTCTCCCAGGTCTGCCAGGGCCCTGGAGCCTCTGTCCGAAGAGCCCAAGGCCAGGGAAGCCCAGATCGAGTCCAGACTGGTGGACTCCGCTGCTGATTTCTTAGAAAACCATGTCATCCAGTTCAAACTGCCGTCATCTGCTGTTGAAGGCATGAAGAGGTCCCTTGAAGAAGGTAAGGCAAAAACATCCAATTAAAATTTTATAAACAAACGCAAAGTTTAAGTCCCAACACGTTAAATATTATAATTGTTAGTATAAACAATTTGAACAATACAATAAATTATAACCACTTACGAAAACGGAAGATACAATTTAGCACGATCAAAGCATAAATCATAGTAAACAATTAAAAAGTAATAATAATTATGAACATAAATCAAGCTGTCTGTTAATTCGGAAGTTATACTATGTCAGTATTATGTAAATGTTAATGGCCAAGAACTGCTCGCGGTTAAGCTTTCGATTTCAATCTGCGCTGATGATATAGCGGATATCGGATCTTTGGAAGCAAAGAAACGAACAGATGTAAATTACTCCATTTAAATAAATAGAAAATTCATTGGTCCGTATCTAAATAATAGACCAATAATTGTGGTTTGAAACTATGATCAAAATGAGCAAAGTAATTGTTTTAGAATTTATTTTGAGTCACGTACGTAGTTTCTCTGTATGATAAACGAATTCATTATAAATTCAAAATTTACTCATAATTATTCAAATAAGTTTTCTATTTGAATGCTCATGAGATTTAGAATATTATGAAACAGGATGTGACTTAGAATCGTAATAGATTTGAATTAAATGCATTAATTTGAATAGCACTAACACTTAATTAAAATATAACTAAGAATCACTACGTTAATGTGTTTGTCATAATCATCAAAGGTTCCAATTTTTAGTAGGATTCAAATTTCTTTGCAATCTACCATAATATGTCATTTTCTTAATTCATCTGTTCCTCATTCTTGCTTTCTGTATTCTACTCCACATTTCTTACAATTATTTTAGTGTTTATCATTATCATTATATTAACCGTGATCTGGAATTTACTCAAGATGATCTTGGTCTACAAGAGCGCCATAGAATTACATAGTATTGACCATGGCAAATACAAATTTCACAGTTGACTCATAGCTTCTGTTGGCTTATGTGCATGGCAAACATTTGGATGTCATTTGTTTATTAAATATTCGAAAATTGCTCTTTATGTTATCAGATGGTAATTTCTATGGAATTCAGTAAAAGAAAAGATTTTCCAAATTCCTATAATTTTTTTAATACGATGCAACCAAAAGTCCTATTACAGTAAATTCCTATTACAATATTTTTTTACGTTTCCACTTAAATATTTTAACTAAAATACAAACGTCGAATATACAATTGCCAGCAATATGAGAAGAAAGTTTTAAAAACCAGAATTACTACAACATTAAAACCTAAGAAACTTATTAAATACACTGAAAATATGTTTGGTCGTAAAACGTTGGACAAATATATTTACCAACATTTGTCAAGAGGTGAAAACACGACATTGGAAAGTTTCAAGTAATTCGTAAATTCCCATAATTATGATAATGTTGGTACACAGAATGGAGTCGACTGTACTTAATACCTGTTCAAGTTATAGCTTGACTGTACCGTTACATATTACAAATGCAGGTGGCGGTGCTAACGATCTGTAGGGTTGTCACCAAGCAACATTACGCTTTACCCAAAATAAAAGAAAAAAATCAGTTGCTCTAATCTATATAGAAAATAAATCAATTCTGGAATTAGCAATTTTCATAGCTTCTTTTAGGGTAAAAATCGAAAATTAAGTAAGTACCATCCTTAGCGTTACGTATGTAGTAAGTACAACCTAACAACATCATTTTATAGACCATCGAGCTAATTTAAGTTATGATATAAATAGAAAGCCTATTGGCCCATTAGTTAACAACGCAGAATTTTCATGCTCTGAATTTCAACGGTTGAGTAAATTCTATTAAACTTATAACATGCGATTTCCCGATATACATACCTAACAGTATACGGATATGAACGGAAAGATGCTCTACTTGCATATGTAACTCATGTTAATGATGCACCTGTTAAGATAAGTAGAGTCATATTTGTAACCAAAACAATATCGATTTAAAAACCTTACTCTGGAACTTATAAACAATAATTTTAGTTGATTAGACTTTTAATTACATCATTGTTGTTCTTCTTATCTGAAAAAATAAATAATCGTAAGATTTAGAACCTGTCATAAAGTCATAGAAATATCCCCTATTATGTTCGTTCCTACACTAAATTCTGGACTAAATTGAAGCCATGTAGAGCGTCATCTTGGTTTAAATAACATTTTAGCCCACAAATCCTGCAAAGTAAATGCGGTTAATAACTCGCTAATCGTCTCTCTGCTTCCGATATAACTTGATAATTTACAGCACTTATTTTCTAAATACTGTGATTAGATTGAACTGTACCTTAATTGTTAACTAGAGATTCTATCTTCTACCTCGTTTGTGCTACATTCGTCTAGTTTGTATGCATCTGTAGCATCTACCTGTTTTAGATTATCTTCTTAATGTGGGCAGTCAGTCTTGTTTCGTGTCATGTTTATAGCGTGACAAGTAAGTTAAATAGATCAAGTACTTTTCCAAAGTGTTTGCTATTATATGCGTCTCAGAATTAAAATTGTCGTTTCCATAGAAAAATTATGTTACTGATGAAAATCCGAGGTTTTTCAACGCTTTCTCGCCATGTCTTTAAAGAACATCATTTGCAATGCATGTCATAGTCATTCATCTCCAATTTTTCATACATGATGTGCGTAAGATCTTCAATCATAACGTCTGCTAGTTTTCTGTCCAAGACCTTAAGGCAAATGGCCGTGAACATGAGAAAGTCTTTAACACCTTCACGGATGTTACATGAATGCAGTTTCCTACTTAGTCTCGTCAGTGGACCTTGATGTAGACGTATAAATGTCCTACACGCCTTCCAGGTGCTGTTCAACATTTTCGACTACCATCGTTATTATTTAAAATTAAGGAAATTGGGGTCACGTAACATTAAGAATGGTGTTAAGTATCATGGAATTTTTCTAACAAATATATCGCCCCATCATCGTAAGTGGCAACAAGTATAAACATTTTGATAACAGTGTATAGTTTCTATTGATGTCTCAACATAATAATATTTAAAAACCACAGTCCCAAAAACGCCAGTCACTTCGCTAATGAGACAGGCCGTCTGGGCGCACGTGAAATCGATAAACACCGGTTTCATACTTTGTATTACTTATCGATATCGGAACTCAAATTACTCGATTAGAATCGGAACACACCTTCACCCAGACTTCCGCGACAGCATTAATGTCACAACACTAAAGGCATTCACATTGAGCTTGTCAACAAACTCGTAGAAACAACTGGAAAGCGGCACGTTCCCTCTACGGCAATAGCATCCAAGTCCTGCCTCTAAACCAGTTAAACAAGTCATCGAGAAATCGTGTAAACGGCACTCCTCGACTCTTCTCCGATGAAAGTCGCCTTTCCAATATTATGATATGTGTTCGTGTTACGACTTCGATTGATACCAATTATGGTGTTATGACTCATGGACACCATTATTATTTTTAAGTAGTATTTTCGTGAAGACATAATATATGTTGTCTATCATTTACTATGTACACTATGTTTAAAAACATTCGTGCTGAGTTATACACATTACGCCCTGATGCAGTTTTTTTAATCAAACCTTTTTCAAATTTGGAAATTTCGTCTTCAGCTTTTTCATAGTATGCATTATCAATTACCTTATCTATAGTTACTACAGTTCCGATAAAATCTACAGCAGTCAGTTCATATTATATCCATTCCAAGTAAATATTAAAGGAACCCAGATGCTAACATATGTACGTACAGTTCTTATAGGTACCGCTGTTTCACTCTCGTTTTCTCTTTCATCATGAGTTATCAATATGACATTGTCTCTCAATACCTCTCTTTCACATCATTGTAAGTTTAAGGGCATTTGGATAAAAATGCGAAATTACTGTCATCTAAATTAGATTATTATAATAATTAAGCAATTGGTTGAACAAAGTACAGTGATCAGTGTTCAATTAGTATGTAAATTATTCTAATGTGGATGTTTTAGTTTTCTATTATATTTAAATTAACGAGAGGGAAAGTATCTACGCTTTATGTATGAGAGTTTGTTGTCAATATTTTCATACTGAAGTCTCATTAGGAGCAGAACACTTATTACCCTGCTTTGGACAGAGTTCAGTGCTTATACTCCTATAGCTGCAACAAATCGTTCTTTCCTAAACATTCCAATTGAAAGAGCTACTACAATAATTAAGATAGGATAATAATGTTGTCATCCCTATCATTTATTGGACCACAAAACATAATTTTGTAACTTCATATGGTTTGAATACTTAGCGCTAAAACTAAAGCACCAACTATTGTTACAAAAGCTAAAGTCAGGGCAAGCTTACGCTCAGCTAGTTCACGGTCAATGTCATAGATGGCGTCGAGGCCGCACTTGCTGTGAATGAAGCGATTGCGTGTGCGCATAGTAACTGTTCCGAGTAACTATTATTGTTTTATCAGTTTTATAGTCATTCTTCAAAATTTTAATAAGATAATAATTGTACAGAATAGTTTTTCTGTTTGTATTTCGAAATGTACACTTGTATGATGCAAAAAAGTGTATATGTCGTTCAACAATTTTCGACAATTTCAAAATGAGAATAAAAAAAAGATGGTTTGTTGGTTGATATAATTGAGTTTAAGCGGCGCGGCGGCGTGAAAGAAGTTAGATCGCTATTTTGTTTAATAGCACATTTTTACTTTTGATTGTGTTCAATAATGCGTATAAATTTAGTTTTGCATACAATTTTCATGAATCGCATTATTAAGTTTCATAACTAAACTCGTAATAGTTCGCTCGTAACTTATGTTATTGTGACTTTAACTTTGTGCTTTGTATTATGTCAAGTGACCTACTGTAAGATTTGTTTTATATTTTGATTTTAACTAAAAAAAAACGTTTTATTACGTTTCCAGCTCGTGGTAAGAAGAAGAAGATCAAGCAGCTCCTCCCCCTCCTCGCTCTCGCCAAACTGAAGATCACCGCTCTCATCCCTCTGTTCCTCGGTATCATCGCTTTCGCCGCCGCCAAGGCCGTGCTCCTCGCCAAGATCTCCCTCCTCGTCGCCGGAATCCTGGCTCTCAAGAAGCTTTTGGCAAGCAAACACCATGAAACCAGCTACGAAGTAGTCGCTCATCCTCATCACGAAGAACACTACGCCAGCTCCGGCCATGGCTGGGGAAGATCCATGGATGACGGTCAGGACTTAGCCTACTCAGGCCACGTCAAGTCTGACTAAATCTAAGGAGTCCCTAAAGGAGCTATTCTAAGTCCAATACTTTTTGTAACATAGTGTGAACGGAATGTACTGAGTTTATTTATTATAGGTTTTAAGGCGTATTTATTTAATCTACAACGAATTTCCCTTTGTAAGGGATTTTTACCGACGCGAAATCTTGTTACTGTTTTCCCATAAAATGTTGTTCTAAGTTTGTATGGTCTTTCTTGATGTACTATATTAGTATTTTCAAACCCTATACGGTATCCGTATATGTGTATTTTGTACTTCAAAACATATCCTATTTTATTCTACTAAATATTATGGTTGGTTTACACGTACACTTATATTTCATAGAAGAGTGCTGAAGTTTGGACTTATGTAAAAATGCTTTTTCACTTTTACATAAGGAGACAAATCAATGGCTTATTTGCTATTTTGAAGCTTTAAAAGCACTCTTACTTTCTTGATGTGTGAATCAGGCTTTATATGATATCTAGTCTGTTCTTACTAAGTCCTTATAATAACTCTTTAGACTAATTTGTATATATTTTTATGTGTACACTCTTATATTTATTATGTGTATACAAGTATTATTGTGATATTAATAGCTATATATTATTTTTTATTCATATATATTTATATATCTTCTCTTCCTACTCATATTATATCTACGTAAATAATTAATAGTCGAATATACCACCTATACCTTTATTTAATAATTATTTTCATCTTCTGCAGTTGTAACATATTCTGCTATGTAAGTACAAATATCATTTAATATATTTCTACTTCCATGTACATATTTATATATTACTTAATGATTCGTACAAATAAAGAACTAAAAATTACCGTTGTTATTTTTTCTACCGTTTTATGAAGTTGTTTCCCAATTTAAGACGAATTTTGACGCGTATCAATCATTTAGAAGTGATACTAGATACATTGAAAAATGAGCAAACATCACTAGATTACAATATTACAAAATCATGTATGAAAACAAAAAACAATGTGCGTATAAAAATAGTAGCAAAAATTTCTTGTTTAGAGTATCAAAATGTTAAAATTGTTCTCTCATTGTCCACCGACCCATTTACTAGTACATCTTAACATAACGGTAAAGCAACCTAAGAAAGCAAATACATCAATATCACACCATCATCTATCAATAGAATAACCTCATTGAGAGTTACTTGACCTTTCAATTCAGCTTCATGTACCTTTTTACCATCAGCATTTCCATTACAATCTCTAAATATAAAAATCTCAAATACATCATCACATTCATTACCAAGATTTGTATCTTCCGCAGATATTTCGAAACAATACACGGTTATGGTAAAACCATATAAGTATAATGTTACAGGTAACAAATTACTTAATAAAAAAAACTTTCTCTTGTTGCGTAACTGTGAGATATTCGATGAGAAAAGTTGCTTGTTGTTCTGCGTTCAAGGATGTCATTGTTCTTGCTATTTATAGATTGGTCATCTCATACATTTCTTGCTATACGTCTCTTTTCCTCTTCAAGCATTGTCTTTTCCCATTGATCTTTTTAAGCCGTTTGTCGGGGTAATATTGAATGATAGTATTATACAGTCTTGGTTTTAGATGGTCTTGAATTAATAGGTTGTGAGAAATGTGAATAAAACTAGTAAGGCTAATGACGGCTGGGTTCAATCAATGTCAGTACAGCGCTGATGCCGACATAAAGATTTTCACGCTGTGCGAAGCGAAGCTTGTATTTATTTAAGACGTGGTAAAAAAATCTGTATGACACATTGTGGACCAGTTTCGTGAGAGATTTTTGGAAAATATTGACAAAAAATATTATAGGAATAAAGATAGCACATTAAATATAGCTTTTCTGAATATGCTAAGTCTAGTTCAAGGATTGTTACAAGTCTCTTTATTAACTTTTTTCATTTTTCAAAGGCCTGATTTATTTTAATGTCAACTCCGGTTGGAAAGCTTATTCAAATAAAGAAAAGATAGATCACGGATAGCCGAGTCGTTACTAAGCCAAATCTACTCTGACCGTCGTGTCGCGGGTTCAATCCTCGCTTAGGACATGCTTTTTGTATGATCCACGTATACTTTTACTTCTTTTAGGTGTTTTTGTGTATGTGACTTGAAAGTGTGTAAAATCCCCCGCATTGCAAGGATAAAATTGCTTGATGCGCGAGTCGATTTTTATAAAGAAAAGCAAATTGGCAAAAAGTAAAAGAATATAATTCCTGCAAATTAAAATAAAAAAAAAAAATATTTATATATATTGAACCCACACTTACACAGACTAATGATTATAATTGTTAAAACTCTTCCTAAAACGTATAAAAAGATATAACTATTATTACTAAACACAAACCCAATAATCCCATACAATGAACCCATACATCTCACACAATTACATGGTACGTTAACATAAGCTTACATAAAATGTTTTCATCGATTATGCTACAAATTTCTAAAGTATTAATACTGCATATTATATACTTTTACTTGGCTATCATAATATGTTAATTTATTATGCAACACTATACTACAGTGAAATAATTTATGAGTGGGAAGGAAAGCGTTGGTAGACGTACACGTGACTTGGATTGGTGACCTCAATAGTAAAATAACAGTCATTCAAATATAAGTATAGGAGGTACTTATTACTTTTTAGCCATCAATTGAAATATCTTTGATGAAGAGAATGAAAATGATGGAATATAAACTGAATCACAAGAAAAATAGAGAAGTTTTTCAGATCAAGACTTCGAAGACGAATTGAGACCGTAAGCATATTAAATCCTCCATTTTCGTTGTCGAGATTTCTGCTGTAATACACGAGAAATTCGCTTTTACATGGCTATGGTGACTGTAATATGGTTTTCAGATGATAAAATATGATTTGTATAAGTAACTAATGTATTATAACAATTATGTAGTTGATTGCGGTGTAATTTTAGGTTGGTTGGGTAAATGGGTTATGTTTGATATCCCATCTGTTTCAAGGTAAGTTATAAGTACTTAATATGAAAGCGATAAATATATGTTTAACTTCATCAATTTCATTATCACCTGTTCCTCCATGACTTGCATTCACTCGACCATCATCTCAAACCTTATAGAAACTTCATGAGGTATTAAATAGTTATATAAGTTTTTAATCGCAGCTTCGGCAGACGTTGTGGCGTCATTTTCAACATCTACCTCGCGGCGACGAACCGAAACAGGTCCAATACTATAATTATCAAATATTCGACATAAACGTTAACAAGTATAGCCCGCGGCTTCGCCCAGTTTACGCACTAATATTATTTATTGCGAACACAATTATTGATTAGAAAGAAAGTTTTTATAGAACGTGATTCGAAACATGCTCTTTTGAATTTTTATTAACTTTTTATGAGGTTGCTTGGGTGAGGTTGTGATAACTCAAAATACTGGACAGTTATGGTTTTTATGATTGGAAGTTTTAACTTATTCTGTGGGCCTATCTAATAACCGGTCAAGTGCGAGTCGGACTCTCGGCAGAATGGTTCCGTATAAGGTTAAGAAATTCATGACTGTAACGACGTTGCTTAACGTCGACTTTTATTTTTATTATTTGTTGTTATAGCGGCAACAGAAAACACCTGCAAGCAACAAAAAGCCTGCCTATCATGGATCATAAGTATAACCTGGTGATAGACAGACAGACAGCGGTAACTCAAGAACAATGTTTCATTTTTACCCATTATGTACGGAAGCTTTAAATGTATATCGTCGATAAATTATGTTAAAGCTAATAAAATTATAAAAATATGTAAGAAGTACCAGTTAAAAATTTCGGTCTCATTCTGTTGAAATCGGATTCAAGTTTTGCTTTATTTCATAAAAATATTTTTTTCTTCGTGTGTCCTTGAACTTAAAGTAGTCTGACCATAAAGAGTAAGCATAGTTTCTATGTCGCTATCAGGATCAGTGCTTGGAGAAACAACCTCTATTTCAGTTGTTAAAGTTTGTGAGGTATAGAGTGTTTATCATATTTTATTATGTACTTTGATAACTTGTGATCAATAATTCTGGCTATTATCTTTGATTCTCAAAAATGTTCGACATGTTATAATTTAAATAAAATAAATGTTTTTACAAACTGAATGCGAAATTTACGATTGTTTAAACAGTTACGGTTTCGAATTTAGCATAATATTTAAATAATATAAAGTTCTAAGATAAACTGAATTTGATTATCACTTTTGATTTCTAAAATCTAAATATTTTTCGAAGATTCTTCTTCAAAAAAAAAAGAATTGATTCAACAAAAGTATATTACTATTGATTTCATTAATTTTATAGTGCCGTCATTTTGAAAAACTGGATGCAGGAAGTAAAAGTCTATTACCAAATAGATAATAGAATAATTAAAAAAATAATAAACTGGAACATTACAGACCTACATAGAACGAAAAAGAGAGACATGATAAGATAGTCAATCCTTCGCCAAAATATACGAAGGAAGCAGAATATCATATTCAAGGGTAAGAAACAAGTCGTCAAGTATTAAGGGTATATGAAATGACGAATCTATTAAGTCATTAAGTTCAGACTTCTGGCACTATTCCCACAAGGTGATCCTATAGACGCAAATGACAGCAATATGATTCTCATTCAGGTGAAAGAAATGAAGACACTCTATGATTTTTTATACCTGGTCGTTTAATTGATATAGTTGAAATATGAATATATAAGAGCAGTCGCTCTTTTTATCACCTCTATTTTTCTTCCCCTATGATACAGATAGGCATCTGTTGACTACTAAGACGCCATTTTCTCCTTCGTAGCGTAATGAAATACTAAGCGCCATGTTACAAGACATACGGTGACATGCCCTTTGAATTATAATTTTCTTCTTTTCTAGCCATTTTAGTATCGGCTTTCAAAGTTGCTGGACTTACCTCGATGATTGCCACTATAACCATTTTCTAGATCATTAGCACCCTGTAGGAGGAAGGTTTAACACATTTTTTATCATCTCTATTTTTCAAGTTTAATGGAAAAGTACTTTTTCTGTTACTCCATCAATTCTTTGATTAGTTTTTTCGTGAATATACATCCATTTGAGTTTATTGATATTATAGTATTCGTTTATAATAGTAGTAGGGTAGGAATAAAAACACTGAGGATAATTCATACTTAAATGCAATTGTTTACTCAGGTATATTTTATTATCAGGATTCCGACGAAACGGCGCCCTTACTTAGAGCTAGACTCGAATTTGAAGGGCAATCACAATAGCTACGTAGTAGAAGTATTCTCTGGGAAATAATAAAAAATACTGCCTTTTCAAAGTTCCCAGCAATTTCCTAAATAAGTCCGTTTAAATAAACAAATAACAAACCTTTAATAAAAATGCCTATCAAGTGACTTCCATGAATGATTCCGTTAGGCACAGTCCGGAACCTGTACAACAGCTTATCATCGCAGACAATGCTAGCAGTAATAAAAAACTAAGAGAAAATGTTTTTATATCGTGTGAAACTAAACACTAGTCTAGCAGATTCATGGTTTTCACACAAACTGCTTTTTAGAGGTCCGTTTGAGAATGGTTTCACGAAGATATCATATGGTATTTTTGGAATATCTGAAGTGCAAAACTAAAGTACGAAGTGAACTTAAGAAGAACGAGCAAAATTCAGACTTGTGAGTGTGAAGGGAACAATCCTTAGCAGAGCAGTGAGATAGTTATGAGGTTATATTTTATTCAAATCACGGGATCCCTTCAAGAAAAGAACTCATAATTTTTTATAGTCGTCTACACATATCTACATGGAAGTTCCAGTGTTGCTGCAAATTACTGAAAGTTATAGAGATAAGACTAATTTGAGCTATTGGCATAATTACGTTAATTGAAGTGTTTTTTATACAAACTATGATGATCGAGCTAATATTATCATTAATGATTATTTTAACAAAAATAATAATTTAAATTTTAACCATATTATCACTTTAAGCCTGAATACTAACTAAAACATGAATCTAATCAACTTTAGCTTTTATATTCAAATAATATTCAAATCCACAACCTTTACAACTTTCTTCAAAATAAAAAAAGAGAAATTACGATTTTAGAATAATGACTTTAGCATATTTATTTATGAGACTAATTAGTATTAAGTTTCCTTTTACATCATTGTACTTAATTAAAAATCTGAACGTCTATGTATGGTTATAAATAGTTAAACGAAGGTTCTGAAATGTGATGGTTTTAACAAACTGTTTGATGTAGTTTGTTGGCAGAACGCCGAGTAGGAAGGAAATGATACAGATGCCTCTGTTGACTACTAAGACGCCATTTTCTCCTTCGTAGCGTAATGAAATACTAAGCGCCATGTTACAAGACAAACGGTGACATGCCCTTTGAATTATAATTTTCTTCTTTTCTAGCCATTTTAGTAACGGCTTTCAAAGTTCGTCAAGTCGATGATTGCCACTATAACCATTTTCTAGATCATTAGCACCCTGTACGAGGAAGGTTTAACACATTTAAGTTACAAAAAAAAATCAAGTTATTTCTCGCTAAATAGTTCCTTAGTGCTTAAAGAGAGAAATAAAATATCATAGTATTAAAACTTTTAAGCCTACATAAAGCTTAAAAACGATGCGATCCTTTTAACGCAGCAGCTTATAAACCAGTATAAACTTGCAAAAATACTACGGAACCAGTTACATTCTATGACGATAACTTAACATCACTTTTTGCTCGAGTCAGGCTTATTCCCACAATATACAGTAAACTCACTTGAAGCAATGAAGCTATTTTAATACCACACCCAGAAGCAACGGTACATTTTGAGAAAGAAAATATTTAAATAAATTTCGTACTATTCCATCTTTTTTATATACCATTTTAAACTCTAGTAGTTCAGGTACATTATATATTTACTCTGATTTAATGAATCATTTTCCAGTCGCTGAAAATAAGTAGGCATAAATATTATGATTTTACTTATGAAAAAATATTAATGGCATGGCCCTAGCATAATATTCCATGGTTAAAGATATCCATTGACAATAAGGTAAATATTTCTCCCAAACGAGTAACGTACTTTTAAACTTAGAGCCAACCATCTCAAGTAAATTATTATAGTTATCATATTAAGCCATAAGTTGCATAGTCATCGCCTCTGTCAACCGTAGAAATTTATTTCTCGCGGTAAATCTAATAGCACCTGTATACAATAGCCTCATCAACTCCACAACATAGTCCATTGCTTCTATTGAGAACAAAACACGTATTAAAGTAAATAGCAATTCTGCGATGGACATTAAAATGTCCAGCGACGATGACAAGCCGTTAGTACACTTTCGTTTTTTTGTAGACATTAACAACTAAGGCTTGAATCTCCAAGTCACTGTTCCAGCTCAATTTGTTTTTATTATAATCACCATATACGTGTATTATGGTAGTAATATTATTATTTTCTCTTTCACCTAAAGTCTTGATACTATTTTGTAAATTGTCTACTTTTCCCTCGTCATTCTCAATTATTTATTTTTTACTGGCTTTAAAACAAAATTAATTTCCAACGCAAGACGATAAACTTCTGTAGTACAAATATTTCGATCGTAAAATATAAATTAACAATGATCTATTGTTTTCCAAGCATAAGTGTAAACTAAGATATTAAATGGTAAAACCACACGTCAAAGTAACGTTAAAGAATATTCTGCAAAACAGGTACTTAAGTTAAGGACCCAACGACCGACAAAAGCTCATAAATCATTAACGTCACCAACGGCGTCAGAGAAATTTCCCTTTACACATTCAGTAAACGACCAACGACGATTAACTCTTCGTCCTCCTAGCCAATACTGTACCTAGATAACAGTCAACTTCTAAGAAAATAGCTAGCACCAGTTTGAAATTTAACCTTCTCAAAATAGGGATCAATTTTGTATGAAGCTGGAAAATGTCTCAATAGATCGGGACAATAGACTCTCTCCGATTTAAATGTGATTGAATACTTTGTCAATAGAACCTTTTGAGGCGGTAATGGAGGAATAATTATGCGACATTGTAGTCTGTAGAGGCCATCTCCTATACATAGAGGCATAATTAGGAATAGTTTAAATGAGTACGTTGTTGAATGGAAAAGATGCATTGAAAATCTAGATAGACAAGAATCTTAAACATTGGAACTGATACCTACTTCAATTTTGAAAATA
Source organism: Trichoplusia ni (assembly GCF_003590095.1). Lineage (NCBI taxonomy): Eukaryota > Metazoa > Arthropoda > Insecta > Lepidoptera > Noctuidae > Trichoplusia > Trichoplusia ni. Next base: position 20,303,369 of record NC_039478.1, read on the forward strand.
ATTACCTCAATACCAAACGTTTCGTACTTTATAAATACGCAGAAAGTATTATTAACTACAAGTAACGTAGAAATACTTTATAAAATTTTAAACACTACTCATAAATTAAATAAAAATATATCACTTAAGTAATTGGCAAACCAATTCAAACAATTAAAAAAAAAAACAAGAGTAGTTGTCGTCGACACGTCTCAACATGATATGAGCAAAATGAAAGGAAGATCGAATTTGTAATGAATTAAAAAAAATCTCAATGACGTAATTATTCATGAATCAAAGAAAGTGCACCTTACGCAAGAAGCGGAGTTTAACCTCTTTAATGAAATTAAGAGTGTTTCAAACAAAAGACCTGTTGGCAGTAACTACGAATATAACTACATAATATCGCACTTTATATTCCAAATAGAGGTATCACCTTTGTCTTTAAGTACCAGAGAAACTTTCGCTGTAAGCAAACAACGGTGCCTATAAATGGACTATTAAACAATTTACTTTAGAATACAAATGGTCAAAAATATAGAAATTGAGACGATGATATAAGTATTGATGGGTTTTAGAAAGCTATTTTGCGAAACCCTCGGACCGAAAACCGGAAATACGCGAGGTATTCCAAATATTTCGGTCGAAGTAATTACTGCTAAAGGATTTTTTTTATATTCAGTAAGCTAAATCATCAAAAATAAAAATTGAATAAAAATCATTGTTGACCTACTTGAATTATTAGAATTAAAATAAATCCAATTTTGTTTTTAATTTTTAGTATTGATATCTGTCCTTTTCTAACACAAAATAGTATTTAAAAAAATAACATTGTGTTTTATAACACTACAAACCCCCCCAAAAAAAAAGTGAACTTTCGGTTTTAATTAATGTTGTAAAAATACTTAATCTCATTTTACGCATCAAAATTCAAAATTCCAAAACAGAAACTAAAAAAAAACTAGAGCTCAATAAAACCACTAAAACAAAAGTAAAATCTACAAAACACCAACACTCATTGACCGTAATACCATGCCACCATAACACATTTTCATAAAACCTGACAAATACCTGCTAAAACGCTTACCCCCAAGCATGTTTGTATTTCGTCATAGGTCTCACACTCCATCGCGACCGAAGCTCAGTGCGTGACATATGGAAACACGGGGAGGGGGAACACAAAATAAAACTGACGCTCATACACTGATCTTTAACAATTTGTGTTTAGCCATCGAGTAAGATGAAGGTTGTAGTGCTATTGTGTGCTGTGGCAGTCGCCGGGGCATTGCCCATGGCCAAGGAGGATGGCGCCGCCGAGAGAATCATCTCATCCCTCAAGGATTGTCTGGATACAGATACTTCTATGTGTCTCAAGGTGTGTGTGCAGTGCAGTGACAGTGACAGTGTTTTGTGATAAGCTCCTGGATTTATCAGGCTTGAAAACGAGCCTGAATTTAGTTTTGATGCTAAATGAAAGGACTTTGAAAAATAATTGCGGATTTATTAGTGCTGTTCATTTGAAATGAAAATTTTATTGCTAGAAATATTTAATTAAAATATAAAATAATTTGCAAAGTGAATCAACAATTTATTTTTCAAATTAGCCATAAAGATTTATCATCAAAGTAATCTTTTATGACCTCATTTCAATTGAAACTCGAATCCTCCCAGCATTAACTAAGTAATTAGACCTGAATCTCAAAAATACTTATCACTTCTTTCGTTTTCAGGAAAAAGCAATGAGGTTTACTGACAAACTGGCGGCATCATCAAGCCTCGACATCCTGGATGGCGTGACTTTCAAGAACACCGGCTCCAACACCAGATCAGCTCGCAGCTACGAACCCCTGCCCGATGACCCCAAAGCCAGGGAACTGAAGGTCGAAGAGAGGATTATGGAAAACGTCGTGGACTTCCTGGACAGCCATGTACTCCAGCTCAGAATGCCCAAATCCTTCACTGAAGACAACTCTGTCGAAGAAGAAGGTATGTATTCACCTATTAATACTATAACACTTAAAGATAATTAATTTGTTCAAGAATTTAAAGCAAAAATTAATCTTACAAAAACACACGAAGAAAAATGTAGCCCAGATCATAAGAAACTCAGTAAAATACTTAAATAAATCCCAAGCACTGAAGCAGCAATTTAGAAAAAAGAGCAGCTATAAAGTATAACAGATTAATTTAACTCGAGTTTAAGTAACCGTAAATTGTTAGCCGTTTAAACTATTACAGAGATTTAAACTAGAATATTATTATCATCTACTTGTACGATAAATCTACTTAACTCATTATAAGTCAGTCACGTGCCAAGCATTGCTAAAGTAACTATACTTAAACTCCATGAAAGTTTAAGTCTAATACAATGATCGCTAACATACTCGTAGTAGAAACACAAAAAGATGAAATTGATAATCAAATCTCAATCATACAAATAAATTCACACATAATTATCCGCGAACAAATTCTAAAGATGCTGGATATGGTAATATGCATGCCGGCAATAAAAGTATTAGTTACGCCATTAAGCATACAGAATCTACGTACAGAATGTATTAAGATATTCCCACGCAACACGATAAAATCTGAGAATGAAATATGTTAATGCGATTCAGGTGTTTATTGTGCGCTTCCAATGTTTATATTGGAATTTTCACTGGACTAACGGGAAAAGTAAAGAATATAGTAGGGATTTAGGAATTTAGAAACACTAAATTTGATTCCTGATGTCTCAAATTGTTTCGCAGTTTTTTTAAACCAAGATTTTAGTAAACAACTGAAACATTTAAGCTCAATAGTAATGACTTGTTACCTAGAAAATGCACTTACGAGGACTGCGTTCACACTCAGTTGTGAGATTTCAAACAAACTCGCGTACGCTTTCTTAAAGTAATATTTACAAAAGCTTAACATACGACGAGTACAGTAATTCAAAACGGTGAAACTCAAAACTACGCACCAAATCAAATTCGGATATTAATTTCAAAATCAAGTACCAGTTTTTTAACGGTATTTACTTTCACTATAGATTTCATGTTTACGTTAAGCGATAAATCTCTTTCGGATTTGACTTACATAAGCAAACTTGCGAACACACCCAATGACCCGGTAGACGATTTAAGTATTTCTGTATTTCCGTTAGCAATTTCACCATTACGCAAATAATAATTTGTCTGTAGTATTAACTTCCTTAACCATGAAAAATACATTTTGGCACTATTTAATTCTTTTGGATCTATTAATAATTCATCATCATATCGTTAAAATCTATCTTCATCAAAAGCTGAAACTGAAAACTGAATTTCAATTTCAGTATCAGCAAACTATACATCTTGTTCATACGACAGACGTGTGAAATGACGTAACACAATTATCTCCAAGATTTCGTTTTCACTGCAACCTGTTTGTTTGTATAAGAGCCTGCTAGACCAGTTTAGTACTCGAGAAGTTCAGTGTCTTGAAGATTTCTATCTGCAGGCGGCACGTAGGAGACATTTAATCTGCGTTAACCTGTCACTAATTATGTAATGGCAGTGTTATTAAACTTAATACCGACACTTGAGAATAAAGTATACACACACGAGCCGATTTCACGATAATATCATGTCACTCGGTCTGAGAAAGCTTATATTTTAATCTCAAATAAAATCTGATTAAATGTATGCTAAATGTCAAAATTTCCAATATTTTTGCGCACCGCCAAATTCCTCACATTTGACCTTTAGTTCGTGACACACATGTTGAACTTTCTCGAAGAAATTATTAATTAATTCAACTATGAATGCCAAAACTTGAGATAGCTTTCTTTTAATTGCCATTGCTACGTTTACAAAGGCGTTTATGCTGTGGGAAAGCTTTTTTGTAAGCAAGATTCCTCTCTGTTCGCTATGTGAAATTAAACGGACGGTTATTCTTTTGTTAAGTTGATTTGTTTTTGATATAATTAGTGAGCGACGTGAGAATTCTATGGGATTAAGAGAGACATCAATACTTTTTCGAACTGTACTTTACTGAGAATTCTTGTTTCATTTTTCCATTGTGTCTTGGAATTTATTTCAAATATTTTAGAGCTCAATGGAATCTCAACTGTAAAACTTGAAGTGTTTGATTTTAATTGGATTGTTCATTAATTTTCCAGGCCGTGGCAAGAAGAAGAAGAAGCTGAAGAAGCTCCTCCCCATCCTGGCCCTCATCAAGCTGAAGCTGGTCGCCCTCATCCCTCTGTTCCTCGGTATCATCGCCTTCGCCGTCTTCAAGGCCTACCTCCTCGGTAAAATCGCTTTCATCGCCGCCGCCTTCGGCGCTCTCAAGAAACTCCTCGAATCCAAGAAGAGCAGTGGCTGGTCTGAGCCCGCTCACGAAGAACACCACGGCTGGGAAAGCAGCGGTGGCTGGGGAAGGTCCAACAACGACGCCCAAGACTTGGCTTACGGAGCCCACGTCAAACAGGCGTAAACCTAAATTATTAACTTATTTATTTTAGGTAAAGTTAATTTATTACGCTCTACGATAAAATCTTCTTCTTGTATATATTGACCACCGTTCGATACACATGCTAAGTTATATTTATATATATCTTTTTTGTTATTTTAAGTAATGACTGATACTATTAGTCTATGCTCTTTTTGTATATAAGTATTTTTATTTATTATGTTTAAGTACGTTTCGCTTCTGAAGCGGGCAAATGATAGTACATTTTATTATTTTAAGTTTTCAGTTCCAAAGATATCTTATATATTTATCTATTTTTATTTCAATTTATTTTTTGTTCTTAGTCATTTTGTTTTTTTTTTGTATGTGTATGGGTACAAGTCAAGTCATATTTATTACAAACCAATGTTTATTTAATGCGAAGGATGTTAACAGTTTTGTTTGTGCGATGATTAATTTATTTTACGATGGATCCACGTAAAAAGTCAATAAAGACAACTTTTAAAAATACTTATTCGTGTATATTTTTCATATTAACTCTCCCAACAGTTTACAATGTCTCATAAAACCTCAAAATGATATAAATACATATATCGATATTTGTGATAGCTGATATTATAATCATTTAGTTATACTTCAGTTAATTAAATACATGTCAATCAAACAGGAACTTAACTATTGTTAACAATTTACATGCTGTGTCAATTGTCAATTCTAATACGTCATTTTTCGAAATGTCATATTATGTCTATTAGATACAAAAAAAAACATTCTGCGGGCACGGAAATAATAGAAACTATTTAAGTAGATAGTAATGTAGATAGGTAATTTAAATTCAAAATGTCTTCAATGAACATACCGTATACATTACAAATAGTCCATTCGATACTATTTGCTAAAGCTTCAATAAGTTTTTTACACACTTGATTGACTTAACAGCATTTAGAAAATTAATTAACACTTTCATAGAAAAATGATCACGATAAAAAAGGTTCCCATACTGCGATAATTAGTAACAAAGTAAAGCAAGTATTAGATGTGATTTTATTTAATGATGAGAGTCTGATACTCCAACATTGTATTCATGAAGACATTCGTCAAACTAGGATAATTAATAGGTTCTTGTAATTGAGAATCGATTAATTAGAATCCTGTTGATATGGACAATGTTCTCAATTAAAATACTGGCTTGAACAGCCCTTTACAATGTAGTCAATTGGAATCCAGGTATCCTGATAATATTTCCTTTTACCGTTTGTCTTTCTTGCATATCATTGAACCTGTTTGAGGTGATGGTGGAATGGGTTACCTACCTACTTTACTCTAAAGTACGTGAGGCTTATAAGTTAGTTCTATTAGATGCTCTTTCTATTGAAAACTTTCATTCATGACCAACGTCATCATTATCTCTCTGTTTATCATTCCTGCTATGTTCTTCTACATCAGCTGAACCTATTTCTTCCTCTCCTTCATCTCTACTCCTTATTTCACCTTAATCTTCCTTTTTCTCATCCTCACATTCATATTATAGGTCATCTTGCGTAACACATACCTTCACGAGGTTACCTACAGTAATAGTACTAGACAGCGAACAATTTAGTCCGTCTGACTGTGGAACCGGATCTCTGGCTTACAACTTATTTACCGTCGTAACGCCAGTATTCTGTTTAGTAGAATTGTTGGTAAGACGATGTTTGAAACTTGTTTGTTTGGATTTTAGGATTTGAGTCGAGGAGAAATGGAAGCTATTATGATAGGGGGTTGATTATCAAAAAATAAATGAAGTATTCTAAACAAAAGCTAATGTATAAATTATTCGATGTTTTTTTTCAAATCTTACCTCGAAATAAAAACAAGAGATAATCTTGCTCTAAGGTTAGTATACATGAGTTTCCTGACTACAATATTTAACTCGACAGTGGAGTCGAGAACGGGACTATTCTAACGACACCTCTGAAAAACCAGCACTTCAAACTTACCTAGCACGATAAAAAAATAACCCCGAAAAACACGGCACAGAAAAATGCCGTCATGAAAAGTAGAGTTTTAAGATGTTTACCCATACAATGTAAAAGTATCAGATAGCAGAATAGGTCTGCGACACAAGCAAACGACATGTGTTTAGGACGTTTGCTTCGAAAGCCATACGGATGTGTTTCGCTTGAGGCATTCCTTAGCTTTTCACTGGGATGAATGGGTGCTCGGTGGTTCCAATAAGCACAAGTGTTTTCCAAAGTCATTACTGGTTTCTGTTATTAGATATTATTGATTCTCTCTACCGCAATGTTTTTTGAGTTTTAGGTCAAGAAGTTTTCCAATTTTCTATTGACCTTAATTTGTGTTTGTAAAAAAGATTTTACTCGATTTGGAATATGAAATTGAATGTTTTCTGTTTTGCATTTGGGAGTGAATTTCACTAAATGAGATTTTTTTTGAGTTTTATGATAGTACAAATTAGTGTTAAACTTTATAACTACCTCAAAATCTGACTAGCACACAGCATTTGCACCATTATAGGCTAGTATTATCATTATTGAATTCCAATTTTTTATTGTTAAAAGGAATACCACTTCAAAGGATTTAATTCTGATATCGTGAGGGGTTTCACAAACATTCGAGTCGTGTACACAAAAACCCAGATTCAGAACAAGCAATCCTGGATCACATAAATACTTGTACTACGTTTGAATCACGCACAATGCATGCACAGAGATCTATACCATTCGGCTATCCGTGCAATAAAATAAAATGTTCATACCGAAAGCCGTATTCATACCAATTATGACGTTACAAACAGGAAGGCACGTGTTGAATCAGCAATAGAAATTCTTATAAATCAGGCATTTCGATTTGCTACGTTGCTTAGACTCACACGGAATTCACATAACCTTATTACGTATACCCCAAAATATTGGTTATAATGCGTTTTATAACAAGCATCGGACTTTCACTCTAAATATAATTTATAGCCGTAATAATGCTATGTAATTATACGAATACATAATTAATATATTTAGCTTCAATTAACATTGTAGAAATATTAGAAACTCGATAGGAAGTTCTGAAAGTGAATTCGGTAACTTGGTTTTTAATTGGATTTTGCTTCCGATGTAGGATTGGTTTATATTCGTTAGGAGGAAAATAATTTTAGTAAGTTGATATGTAGTAGCGGATAAATTCGCTACAACCTTGAAGATAACCCACGGATACTTGGAGATAAAATATTTCATGAAAGGTTAGTAAAAAATCAGGTAATGTAAGTCATTAACCAGCGCGTTCTGATAATTAATGGAGACTGCAAATCGGTAATTGTAGAAAAGGATACTCTGGCTAAATTAAAGATCTGAAAAATTTGCTGATTATATAATGAAATAGTATTTCATAGCTGGACAAATAATTTCCCTTGAAAAAAGGAATTTACTGTCTGTACATTTGTGGTAATGGTTTTCTAAGACAGATTAACTTTTTTTACATAAACTGCGCAATGACTTATGAGCCAAGTTTTTCAACTCGAGTAGACAACGAAAAAAGTTCGACAAAACGTTCCCAAGCTTTCATCTCCTATACGTAACTTCACAATTAAAACTAATAACTTTTGCAACCAATAAAACCTGACTTCCTATCATCTCCCAAACTCACATAATTTGAATGCCTTTCATCACGTGTTACTGGTATGTCATCGTTACAAAACCCACGAACACCTACCACTTAACCTTAAAATGAAACTGCAGAATTAGTAGGAGCGAGATAACACTATGCATTTCGTATAGCGGCGTCTCTTTTCACCAATTCCGATGGTCTTGCTTTGAGGTCTGATGGTAGGCCCCGGGTGTACAAGTTCGTTTCCGGCGCGAGTCAGGTGGTAAAGGTGCGCCCGCGAAAGTGCCGGCCGCGCCTGAATTTTGACGTCTGATCACACCAGTCGATTTTTTTTATGCGAAAGCTTCTTTGGTGTATTTTTTTTTGTATTCATATTGAATATTATTTCGTAAATCGAATTAATATTCTTGGCTAAAGTTAATGTGTAGAATTCCTTTTGAAAAAACATTGATGATGTTTATTTTGATGTTACAGGTGAGTGTGTGTATAAGATAAAACATGAATTAATGAATAAAATTGAGATAAATACATATTTGTTAATTATATAAGAAACTTTTGATTTAATTTCCTTACTAAAACTTAATTTTATTCGAAAAAAACACTCAAATGGTGTGCATAATCACAATATATGCATGCATAATTTTGAAATTTCAAATTGCCATCCAAATGATCTACCTATCAATGAAAATCTAGAAAAAAAACGAAAAACAATAAATTATTAGAATAAAAATGAGGACGATTAAATGGCGAAATGAAGAGAAAGCTAGGTTTTAATACATTCACATAATAACACTTTACGTTTGAATATTTAATAAGCTTTGAATAATATTTAAAAATATAATAACATACTCGTACCGTTAAACTCAAGGTCAATTTGAATAACTGGATTCTATTATTAGGATATATTTTATTGGCTTTTGACATATGTTAGTATAGTTCTAGGCGCTTGATTAACTGTATATAATAAAGCAAAAAATACCTATTACTAAATGTGACATTAACATAATCTGACGCTATTTTTTACCAAAGGTGTAAAAAGATACTTTTTCTCGTGACGAGCAAATTAAAACAAATATAAAAACAACTTTATTCCCTTGACTCGAACTGAGTACTTAACCTCTAATATACTATACATTAACCGTACCATGTTAATATACAGCAATATCGAACTAAAACATTTGAATAAAACAAAAAAGTATTTATTCGAAAAGCTCAACAGATTCCCGCCGTGTGTATCGAGCCTCGAAGTCCCGTTGTCAAGGTCGGCGTCGCTCGCAAGTAGCTCTGAGTCACGGCACTTTCATATGATAGTTATACGGAGGATAAGTAGAGATTTATATTACGTTTTTGAGTTATCTCATGTATTGGGTCAGTCGATTTTTGTTTTATTCTGTTTCGCGTAATAAATGTCTAGGTTTTTTTCTTTTATTTTGATAATGATTGTTTGTTGTTGAGATTTGGTTTGACGGTATACAACTTTGCTGTAGTAATAAACGCAACTTATACAGTTAAGAGTAGAATCCCATTTTTTAAATATAGATTTATACCCATCAGTAGGTTATGTAATTAAACTAAGGAAGATGTATGCAACTTAAGACCTTTCTCCAGTTTTTCAGAACTCTATTTTTAGGTGACTAATAACAAGTCTTCCGAGATTTTTAGTCACATATCAAGGATTCTCGACATCTTCTAGACAAATGACAAATGACATTCTATACAGTTTTAGCCGTACTTAGCATTAGAAATTTTCATGTTAAATTTTATTTATCGTACCCTTTTGGAATTGGTCGGACCTATCATTCTGCTGGTAAGCGACAAACGACCATTATTCAGATCTTGGTACACAGTGTTTTTAACATCCCTAAAGCTCTCAGTCGACATAACACCTCAAATGCCTTCTATTAAGCTTTCAAAGAATATTGTAAGTCAGTCAAAATCCCAATAAGAAACACTTACTTTATATCGCAGTACCTATATATTAAAATAATTTTCCCATGATTATTAATCAACACAAATATTTTTAAGAGTATAGAATTTAACACAAAATAGTTTTCATCCTCTCATAAAAATTGGATATTTTTTAAGAGAAATCCTTCACTAAAATAACACCACAAGATCCTGTCTTCCGACTTGCCTATCAAAAATGTTTAGCACCAAAAAATCTTTTTTATTTCATCGAAAGAGTTACCAGCCGAAATCCAGTCAGGCCAGTTTCCCACCATCACCTTACGCAAGCCAGAGTTCCGGTATAGCCTCTAATTATGTAGAAAGCAAGCCTATTGGACGCATTGGTACTAAAGGGCACTGACACACATTCCCATTAACCTCAGCTATGTGTGACATTTTTATATATGTGGGTGTATTGTTGACCTCTTTAGAGATATGAAGATTTATGATTTATGAGAAATTGGTTTTGAAAATTTTGTTGTTTAAAAATTCAGTAAAGTCAATAAAGTCATTGGTTTGCTGTTGTATGTTAGTTGCAGGTCAAAGTTTAGACAGTAAATTCAAAATGCGACATCATTTTTATTTCTTTAAATGAATTTTCGGTCTGGATTAAAAATTTCCAAATTCGTATCCTGATCCAGGACCCAAGGTTTTCAATTAAAACTTCTTTCTTTTGTATGGAAAGAGGCCTTTACTCAGCATAATAATACCATTTTTGTAACAATGATTAAAAACAGAACCTTATTTCTAAGGTTCTACCTGTCCGTCGGTGAGTCTGGCTGTCATAAGACTATATCTCATTTAGCGTGATAGCTAGGCAGTTGAAATTTTTCGTATATCATGTATCTCTGTTTCGCTTTAACTACAAATAACAAATAAGGAACGAGGTTATCCAACGGTCTGGTTTCTTAACCTATTCGTAACGATCGTTTAGTGTCACGTATAAGAGTCTCACTAGATCGATCTTTAAAAATATCTCTTAATACTCAATACGTTTATTGCATTCCACAAAGGGAACTTAGGTGGTAGGTACAGAAGGATATCCATTAGTTTTGGAGCATTGTGGGCCCTGTCGGGCATAACATAAAATCTCTCATGGAGACTCATCTTGGCTCTTTACTCTGCCCTCTTTTATTTATTTTTTCGGATGGAAAATCATCAAATGACTCCTTTCGCTTTGGGTTAAGCGGAAAGGAGTGTCAGTCTTCTACTGACTAAAACCCAGCCATGTAACCATCGTTCTTCTACCCTACCAATATCTCCATGTAATTATCTTATAATTATTTTCAAAAAGCTAAAGTTATTTACTTTAATTTAAAAGCTCCATTGCAATCGGTACAGCAATCGCAACTGTTCTCTGACCTTTGCCTTCTTTGACCGCTTTATACAAGTCATCTTCTACATTATTTATAATTTAAACTTTATGTTTACGTGTGATTACTTCTTTAGTACTACACTTATGTTTGAATGGTTTAACGCAACCTACAATCATATTTGAATCCCATACGAAATTGTTAGTGTAATTGATTTTGCTCTGGAACTAATCGGTTATGTGCCTGTACTAGCTGGTGTCCGCGACTTCGTCTGAGCTCGTTTCGTATTGTGAGTAGCTGATTTTAGCAGGTCGTAGAAACGAACTAATATTTTGGAAATATAACAGCCTGACCATATTGAGATTGAAATACAGTTGCACTATACAGATGGTGGACAATTAACACAATATTTTTAGCCTATTTGTTATTTTGATGTATAAGCTATATTATTGTAAACTTTCATTACAATTTATTCAGTAGTATTACCACACACACTTTCGTTTAAAATATTAGTAAAAGAATTCAAGAACAAAATCGAGTAAAATAAGACCATAGTGTTATGCTGTCTTTGTGGTATTCAAGTGAAATTAAGACACAGTTGCGATTAAAACTAGCCTTGGAAAAATATAGTACTTGGAAAAGGCCTGTTAGAGTAATTTTTTCAAAGTAACACAGCTAAAAATCGGCTTTTTCAAAGGTTCTTCATTTAGTTACGCAAAAAACGTTTTAAAGAAAATCACTGCAACAAAATCATTATGACGTACACACTGTCCATTGCAATTGCCATGATATCGCAAGATACGTAATACCGGATCTACCGTGTCCATGGTAACGGACAAGGCGCTAGATAACAAGCTCTTTGTAAGTTTCTGTGAAATCTGAGCAAACAGTACAAGAATGATGGCTGGTAGGTTTTTGTGTGGGTTATGATAGAAAGCGTCCTGAATACTTGGTGTGATGTAATAAACACTCCTTGTTCCGCATCCTTAGACGTGAGTAAGTACGGAAATGAGGACGTAAGGAGTCATACTCATTTTACATGGAGGATCATGCTTAAGCATAAACTTTAGATCCTGCTGTGGGTTTGTAATAATGTGTTATATAAAAATAATTTAGCTTAGCAGATTGAATCATCTTTATCTCTCAGTTTGCTTTTTTATTAAACGCAATAAGAGAAGAGGCATGACTATAGAACGGACAGAATAGAGGCCTCTACCGTGGAGTAGGAAAGTAACGGCTAAACAAAAAACATACATAGAACAAAATAAATGATAGCATTTTTAGTTTTCTGCACCTGAAGGAGAAAAACTGAATCGTATTACTAAACCACTGCCCGAAAAAGCAACAGCTAGACGGCTGAAATTTACACAGATTGTCGCTTTAACAACATATCTAAATCCTAGTATCAAATAGTTACTGCTAAAATCTTATTAAAATTTGACAAATTTTGACAATATTCGTGCATAAAAAGTTTAACTACACCGACATCTCCATAGGACCGAACTATATTCCTCTCTTGCTATAAGTGCGACTAAAACAAATACAAAAGTATTTTCATCTCAGCTTCAACAGACGTCAAATGCTTAAAAGTCACCTGTAGATGAATACTAGTAACAATACTGCACCTTAGAATATCACCTCACAAAGACTGACATCAAATATACCGCCATCATCGTCCGAGAGTAAAACCTCTGCATCTGAGGCCTCAGAACCAACGTGTTTGACTGGTTGTACTCTGGCCTCAAATTACCAACGGCATCTCGAGACCGTTCTCGAAGCATTTTGTTTACCCCTCAAGTGAATAGCGCCGTGCACACATGTTTTACATTAAAATTCTACATTTATACTGCATGTGTTAATATTTGTGGTATACTTTTAATTCATGAATACAGGTCTTTAGGTTATTAAAGATATTTTTTCTTCTGTAATGTGTTTGATGATTTTGAGGTAGAACTTTTCTTAATAAAACTATTTCTATGTCGAACATGCAGGACGTAATTAAGTGTGATAAGTATGAAGATTTTCGGTGAAAGGAATGTCGTTTATTACTATAAAAAAATGATTTTTCATCAAACCGATTTGTTTGTATCTAACTGAGAGTTCAATATTTTTAAAACGTATTCGTGTCTTAAGGTCCCATCTACCCATAGTTAATTTTTCAAAAATAAATATTATCATAATGAAATGAAATTAATGAACTAATCATTTTTAATTAAGACAAGACAATACACACATATACAACCTTCTTTCCTACTCAATCAAACTACAAAGCTGACTCTACAAAACCCGACCCCAAAACCAATACAAAATCACCAAGCAGATTGCAACAGAACATTACAATCAATCGTTAACCGCGACATAACTGCATCTTACTACAGAATTCATTCACAGTGCCTAATTTGTATACGTTAACATACGCTTTCCTTGCAACGCTTGCAGGCGTCTCGATGACTCTTGGTTTTGAAGTATTCCACGTAAGCTTTCTCTCGTTACATAAGCGGCACAATTCGTACACTTGAGCTCAATTATTTAATCGTTTTATAATAATTGTGACCTAGACATTTGTTGCTATGCGTTGCTTCTTTTTGTATTTTTCTGTCAATTTATATAATTTAATTATTATTTTTGAGAAAAGGATCGTTTGTTGTTTTTGTACGCGACTTTACTTCGTTTGATGTTGAATTTTGCGAGAAAAAAGAAGTTACTGTTTTGTCTTGATGTGTAATTAAAATATAACCCAAGTTTTATACAAAACGGATGGTTGGTTTAGCCACCAGAGCGTAACAAACAGATTGAGTTATTTTCGCATTTATATTAAAAAATATATTACTATGAACTATATTTACGAAGTTATTGTTTTACTTTATTTTGTTCTTCGATGGTTTTGTTAATTTCTTGATGTGTAATTATTGTCTTGTAGTTAGTTAATATTTCAAGCAATACTTATAAATTGTTAGTTTATTCCTATTGTTATGTAAAAAATATCATTAAAAGAGTTTCAAAAATAAAATAAATAAAATTTAAATCGAATGTGTTTCAAATAAATTACGATACGTCTTAGACAATAGTCTTATAACAAATCGGTCGTGTTTTTATACTAAATTATAAAAATCAATTAAAATGAATTTAAATATTAAAAACGAAAGTTTATTCAGTTTCTCAAATCAACATTTTGATCAGATTTTTTATCAGTATTTTCTAAACTTCGAGCCGTCAGCACGGTACAGATGCTCCTCAAAAATAGTCAAAAATGCGATAAAACAGCATAATATCGGTAACAAATTTAAATACGAAAAAAGTAAAAAATGATAATCTATGAGTAGCGACAGAAAGTTTCCGAACTATACGAAAAGCTTTCCGGTTTAGGAGACGACCTCGAAAACAAAGTATTAAAAAAATAGCTACATATCAAATTAGAAAGAGTTCATGAGAGAGCGAACAATGAATTTCACTTTAAAATATATTTTATAACAAACATTATAAAATTTAACGTTACAACTTGTTTTTAGAAATTACGCCATTAATTTTCACCTCCGAGTACCAGCTTATGAAAAATCAAACAATCACACTTTTTCTTTCGTTTCAATTTGCACAGTGCGACGTATGAGTGTTTTAGATGTCGTAAACGCAAACTTCGCTTTCTATCATCCAATATTTATTTTTCTACTTATCCTTACGCGTAAGTTTAAACGGTCTACGGTTGATCAGTTAGCACACGACTTCAAACAGCGCGCACACACTTTACGTCATATTGTCAAAAAATCTTGGTGGGGAGGCGAAGGATAAAATCCATCAGTTTTTTGGGAAATCATCATAAGTTTGCCAACGTTGGCACTTGAAGTACAGGCATCCAGTGAAGTTGAGTTTATTAAAATAAAAATGTGGAAGCAAATTGCTTTGCTAGCCATCGTGGCTTCAGTGAGTTGTAGTCCAGTGCAGGAAAATGGTGTTGCGGAAAACCTAGTGGGTGCTGTTACTGAGTGCATAGAAACCGATACTTCGTTATGTCTGAAGGTGAATATTGTGGATACCCAAGTGTTGTGAAGTGTCAGTGACCAGAATCCGAAATGAGTTTCGTTGAACGAAGCTCATTGAATTTTCAGTAAAAGCAATTAACTTAACGAGTGGCTACTTGTTGTGGATTTGTAGTTAAAATTATTATCTTTTGCCAGACAATATCACTTTTTGAAAATAGTGAAAAATTAATATTCATATTTCTTCCAAATAAAATAATTTAGAAGTATAATTTCATCGATAAAAATTACTTAAATTAAAATAAATCGTCTTCTGTTGCATAGAATTAAATATTAGTCAACAAATAAATTTTGGCAATACAATTGAAGATATCAAAATACCTACTCTAAAAAAAAATCTCATAAAAAAAACAAAAACTAAACTAAAACAATTATCCACAGGAAAAAGCCCTGAAGTTCACCGAACGTCTGGCCGTCGTGAAAGACCTGGACATCTTCGAAGGCATGTCCTTGGTGAACACCGGCTCTGCCAGGTCTGCTCGCAGCTACGAGCCCTTGGCTGAAGAGCCCCAAGCCAGGGAGTTCCAGATTAACGAGAGGATCGCTGACAACGTTGAAGACTTCCTGGAGAACCACGTACTGCAGTTGCGTCTGTCTTCACCTGACCAGGAATCAAGAGCCTTAGATGAGGAAGGTAATCATGATGCCATTAATATACTGTAAAAACACGTTTAGACCATGATCAAACTCCTCCTACTTCAAATCGAAAATCTCGTTGATCGTAACTTCATTACCATAATAATACTTATTAAAAATGATTTCCGTTCGTTGGTTACGAATTTTCAATACATAAAAATGAAGTTCGAAACTCGTACGTCCTCACATTTGTTAACTCGCAAATTGCCATTAGCAATGCCATAAACAAATCCATTGTCAGAATCTAAGAAGAAACTTTACCACTAAAGTGCCAAACGAGTTTCAAACAATACGTTGGAACCTAGGTACCGCGCGGCTTTCTCTTCCGCACATATTTACATACTCTGATGCTAGACAAAGCCCTTTACAAGTAGGTGCAAACGAAATGTTTAAACAAACGATTTCACGATTGTTATTTAATCAATTCTCCACGCGTTCTGAGTAGAATCAATAATTGATGCGAAACCTTTTGAATTTCTATTAATTTTCAAAATTTCGAATTGACTTGAACATTAGTCAGAAACAAATCCCCAAAACATTTTGAGGGGAATTAGAAATATAAATGACTTAATATTTATTACATACACATTCATTTATTACGGAGACTTACGGCCTTCAAATATAAAGTTGCACCATTTAGGATAACATTGTCGGGGACATAACACTTAGTTGTTATATCACCCAAAATTCGGTATTTTGTAAATCATTACCGATCTCTCATTTTTATTTGTTTTCCAGCCCGTGGCAAGAAGAAGAAGAAGATCAAGAAGCTGTTGCCCCTCCTCCTCCTCTTGAAGCTCAAGATGGCCGCTCTCATCCCTCTGTTCCTCGGTATCATCGCTTTCGTCGCCGTCAAGGCGGTCTTCTTGGGCAAGATCGCTTTCGCCATGCAAGCCGTCACCCTGATCAGAAAACTCCTCTCCAAAGGAAAGGGATCCTCCTCTTCCTCCATCTCTTACGCTGCCCCTCAGCATCATGAGGAGCACGGTGGCTACTCCTACGAGCCAGCCAGCCAGGGTTGGAGCAGACAAGCCAGTGATGCCGCCTCCTTGGCCTACGCTGGACATCTCAGCCAATGAACCAAAATAGAATGAATGTGTATTTATTTGTGTGAATGTGTGCTATTTATTCATGTTTGTCGTAAGCATGCACAAGTACCTCAGTCTTAATTTATTATTTAAATAAATATTTATGCTCAATTTTATTTTACTTGTATTATTTGTGTGCAATTTCAATCATTTTTTACTATTTATTCTTATTAACCGTTCGAAGACGATGGTTTTATACTCTTAACTCAAACTCATAAAACTTGTTGGAAAAACAAGATATTATTCTGAATTTACTAAAAGTTTTACATACTTTCCATTTTTACAATCGTTTTAAAAGAATCTCATACATTACGATCCAAAGACTTGTGGTCCTCATGACCTTTTAACTGTACTATACTAAGTAGTAGTAGTATACTAAGAAGTATTGCAAATTAATTATTTCTTGAATAAAAAAAATATAAATAAATTACTTCCTCAGTATTCATGCCTTTACTTCGCCACTACCTGATCCTCATAATATATTTTATGATAACTACAAAAAAATATCTGATCCAAAGCATGTGTCGTGAGAAGTAATAAAATAAAAAATTAATCATTTTTTTTTTAAGTTGTTTTTATTTCAATTTCTATACTCTAAGAAATTACACCTGCTGTCATCAGCTTATCCTCCTGAGATGATGATTATAATATTATTGGTACTTAAATTTTAGGTCAATTAAAAAAAGATAAATTATGTAATTTAATAAAGATTAATTAGGTTTTCCTGGGCTGTCGTGTTTAGATCCTCACAAGTCGCTCAATCTCATAGTTTGAAAGAATATAACTATCGGTCTAAATCATTGTATAACTCTGAAACAATTTTGTTTTTAGCTTGTGACCATTGGAGAGCAGTTCTTTCAGATGAACCGTCTGATAAATTATCGATTTAATGTATCGAAGTGTCTATCGTACAGAATAACTTTTCCTGAAAGCGGGCTGCTGGATACTATGAATGAACTTCGAGACTAATATCTACTTGAATATACCTAAACCAATATAAAAATCTGCCTGTGGCATGAAAGTCTAAAGGTAGTTAGAAAAACACAAAAAAGTGAAATCCTTCTTTATGTTTCTGTTACTTGCATGCAATATCCTAAAATATTTCCTATTTCATGTACAGAATTTGACTCCTACTTTTAACAGTTGGATAGTATGTGTGGACAAAAAAACAACAAAAGTAATTACTAAATTATTCAGTAATCTGAAAAAAAGAGTTTCTTGCCGGTTCTTCTCCATAGGAATGACATTTTGGATTCGTTCACCTAGATTAATTACTGTAAGGTTTTAAAAGTGTTTAAAAAACAGAATATTTGAAACAAATACTTATGATTTTGATTTTATGCCGAATTAAATTAAATGACAATTTTAAAATCACAAATACTGTATCTTCTGGTACTTATTTGCAAGAAAAAGAGGGATAATTAAATTAAATAGGTCACACGACGTGTTACATGAACGGTCACCGGTAAATATCCAATGGGATTTAGAAAACAACCGAAGAGATTTCTGTTAAATGTGTACTACTTTAAATAAATTCACTAGACTATACATCAGACTGCTAAAACACATAACGAGTATCTTTTGTACTGTGGAAATAGTATGTTCAATACCTTTTGCTGTCAGATTACTGCCAAATTGGGTTTATAACGGGAGGTATTAGTAGACCAATTCTAAAGAATTGAAAATATAATCCTACATCCTAAGAATTGCTTAGAATTCTAACATGCAAATTACTTGACATAAGTTTATTGTTTGAACAAATGGACTTCAATGTTCAAAATTTTCCATTTCACTTAAAGTACTTGACAAATATTTATCTTCATCATAATTTTAAGACTAATTTATGCAAATAAACGTTCACAGAAAACAAAAACGTTCACGTAAAGACAGTCGTAAACAAAATCACCTCACGACGGATCGAAACCACGACTAAATGCTTATCTTATGTCTCATAGAGCCATCCATTCCTACATACCTACTCCAGGAATCTGGAGAAAGTGCCCAACCGCCCAATATCTCACACACGACAACTTATAACCTTCACGTAGACAAAAAAATCGAACGTGAATTCCGAATATACATAAATATTAATAAAAAAAAGTATGCCACGCACTTTTGCATAGTATCGTCAAGTTTCCGTATGGGATATATGACATTAAAATGTAAATTTGGTAAACAGTCGAGTGGGGGGATTAAGATAAAAAATACTGATTCAATCGAATGATCATCACAGTTCGAACGATCTTGGATTAGTCGAGTCCAACGCAGCAGCAAGATGAAGACCTTTATAGTGGTTTTAAGTGTTGTGGCATACGTGTCCAGTGTCCCCGTCAGTTCTGAAGAGTCAGTGCTTCATGCCATCATTGGGAATTTGGCTAACTGTAACAGTGATTTGAGCCTGTGCCTGAAGGTAGGAAGTGCTAGTGTTGTGTTAATATTTGGACTTTAAACCTTTGGACGATTAGACAAACAGAATTTCTGTCGAAATGGACAGTTAGGAATTCATAAAATTTTAGTCTTATATAGTGTGTTGATCCATTGACGCAAAGTACTTTAAAGGCGACAATAGTGAAATTGATAAATAAATACTTGTGGAATTCGTAAAGTTTGATGTCACAAAAGAAAGAAAATCCTTATTCAATATGAACATAAGAGAAAGGGAAGACAAGTGTCAAATCCTGCTAAATATGGTCATAAAGTGAAAGTGTTTTATAATTAGTAGGCCACATTAGACACATCAATATAATTTGCTATAGACACCAAACGATTGGTCATTATTCACTGTTATTAAAGAAAAGTTTTCTTGATTGTCATTGTAAAGGTCACGGCTTGCCAAGGGCTTTGCGCACGCAAGCATTCCTCATGACATTTAAAAATGTTTACGCTTTAGGCATCTTGTATCTTTCATATCTTAACATCTTTAAACATTATTTTTTGCCTTAGTGATTTCTGGAACTTTAAATATTTTAGTATTTTTTTTTCTTGACAAATCCGCAAATAATTGGGAAACATGAAAAATTTATACAATTTCTTAATAATTCTTTCAAATTACAGGAACAAGCACTCAAAGTGAGTGACAAACTCAGCGCTGCTCGCAAACTCAAGCTTTTCGATGGAATCACCCTTCTGAACAACAACCCTAAAGAAGCCAGGAGTCTGGAAGACTTATCTGAAGACCCTGCTTTGAGGAAAAAACAAGTTTCCGAGAAGCTTTGGGAAAGGAGCTCGGCTCTCCTCCAGTCCACTGAATTGGAACTCAGCTACGCTGGTGCTGATGATGAGGAACAGGAATCCAGGTCTATCAACGATGAAGGTATTGCGCAAACTCTCAATATCAAATCTCCCTATAAATATTATTGATTCAATACTCATAGTGTCTTCAATCGTTTAATTAAAATTTGAGATTCAACATTTTTATACTCGAAAGTAGAAAACGAAAATGTTAAAAATATTATTATTGTTTATTATCCATTATCGCTTGTAAAGCGGAATCTCGTAAATTAGAAGTCTCGGTCAGCGAACTCGGTAGTTTGGATAGTAAAGCGACTAGTGCGTTGAACCAGGAGACACAGGTTCGAGTCCTGGCTAAAATGTTTTTTTTTTGTATCAGAAGAACATTCACCTTTTACTACGGAAACTCTACATTGATGATTTTTAAGATGATTCATGATGGACATAAACATTTTTTTATTTAAAACCGATAAAAAACAATCATCAAAAATACCTCATTTTTTATTTAAACAAGTAAGTGTAACAAATCCCTTTTTCTTCAGTTGAAGAAAGCCGTGGCAAGAAGAAGAAGCAGATCAAGAAGAAGTTGAAGATGCTCATCCCCCTTCTCCTCCTCGCTAAGGCTAAAGCCGTCGCCATCGTTGTCGCTGCCATCGTCGTGATCGCTGCTTCCCTCTTCAAGATTGCTTTGATCGCCAAAATCGCCTTCCTCATCAAGCTCTTCACTATCATCAAGAGCCTTCTGGCTAAGAAGTCTCAGGAAGAGTCCAGCTGGGAGCCTCATGGTTATGAATCCCATGAGCATCACGTGGCTGTCCCTGCCCAGCACTCCCAGGGCTGGGACGGTGGCTGGTCCCGCTCCAAGAACGAAGCCAACAGCTTGGCTTACTCCGCTTACGCTAACTAAGCTGGTTACCAAATATTTTTCTTAAACCTCATAGTCGAAAGTCTACTCAGACGCTTCTCTATTTCAAGTAACGATCAAATACCGAAATTGCAATCAGATTTAATTCGCGTTTAAATCTCATTCTGTCTCTATCTTTTTTTACTGCGAAGACGAGACGGACAGACTTTTCAGAACCTCTTTAACTGATGTTTAGTTTGAGTAGATGATAAATGAATCAAGTATGAATGTATTTAAGTGTAAATGATCTTCGCTCTTCTTTTTTTTTTGTTTTTCTTTTCAGTCACTTTATGTTTTTCTTTTATTCATATTAATTTGGCTGAAAAGGAACTTCGTTATGTATGTGTGATAGTATTATTAGTTATTTTTTTTATTTTATTAATATAATATGTATACGGGTATTTATACGTATATTTATTAGTATTTAAAAGTATGTACCAACGTACTTATATTTCCTACCAAAAATATTCTTGAATTATTTATGTATATTTTCTTAATTATATATTTTCTTGTATATAATTATTTAATGCTTGTACCTGTATAATTCTCATATTTATTTGTATTTTATGTTTAAATACGATCTCTTGTATGTTTATTTTGTATGTGTTTATATATTCTCTATATTTTTCTTTGTATCGTGTATCACGAGTTTTTGTTTATCATGTGCGCATGATTGGATGAGTGTGAAATAATTTATTGATGTATTTATTTTATTTATAGCAAATAAACCAAACAGCATTCTGTACTTAACATTTTTATTTGAACCCTTTTCTGAAACGTAAAATGATTTTCTGCTGTCTACTTTTAAATGACGCCTAAAAGTTATGCAAATATTTTTTATTAGTCAATTTTTTTTACTTATAAATTCCCAATGATTAAAAAAAAAATGACACTCGAAAACTCTAAGCTTTACCATAAGGCCAAATAAAATCTTCCATTACCAACCAAAAAATAACACTTTTGCCTTTAACCTAAATTCCACAAAAAAAACCATTTCAATTATGTCACACCTACTTACAAATTCTCAATAAGTAAAGCAAACTCCAAATATTTGGCACGGACGACCCTATTCAAAATCTTCACACGTACCGCCGTGATATAAAATTATAACAGTGTACGCATTGTGATATAACGGTACATTATTTGAATATTTATAGTGTAAAAAGACCAGACGGACCTTATAAAGTAGGTGTTTGAGGACATGATAGTTGTAACTTTAGCGTATAATTAATATATTTTGCATGTTATGAGGTAGTGTGTTATAGTGAACATGGATAGTCGGGCTCTGATAGCCAAGGATGCTTTAATTTATTGGCCCTAAAATACTAATTATTATTAAGAAAGGAATAATCCTTCCTTGGTTTCTGTTCCGAAGCCCTGATGCTTAAAATCCCTAAACTGTTTATAAAAAGAAAGTGCGTTGATTACGTTTGCGCTACGTCAGTTATGCGTTTCAAAATTCTATTTTTTAAATATATATGTACACTCAAGTTAACTTGCTCTATGTGTGTATATCATAATATCATACAAATTATCTTATGTATAAAATTTTTTCATTAATCATGAGAAAATTTCAAGATTGTTCTAAAACAAGATTTTCATAACCAAGTGGTACTTGTTACAAATCTGCAACCAACAAGTTAAGTATTGACCGATTTCATTCAACGTTTTTCTCAAAATGTCACACAATTTCTTAAATCCTTAATAGAGAAAAATGTTATAAAGTGATAAAGCCAGGTTTAATAACAGTTTCTACAGCGCCCACATATTTTAACATAGCAAAGTAGTTTCAGAGTAACTAAGTGAAAGCTTTCTCCAGTAATCCAGTACTCTCTTTTAGAGCATCTCGCTGTTAAAAACATTGCTCATGTGCATTGCCAAGGCAAGTGTTGGTTAGCTGAAATAATTAAAACCAATATTAAACTAACCAAAATAGGTATGCATATAGATATAGGTATATAACTTGATTGGCAAGTAATCTAATACTCCATTGTTCACTCGGAAAAAATGACTCCAAAGGTTCTATGTAAGGAGGGTACGTAGGTTTATTAATAAAGTTGCTAAGAAAACCATCGAATATGCAAAGTAAAAATAAGATCATTACTGAACATAATTTATGTGTAAACTGAACTGATTTATGATTTTTTCATAGATAAGACAAATTCTTTGATCCACAATTTATTGAAAATCAGTAACGAATCTCAGTACAACGCCATCTATCATCTAACTTAGAAACTGCTGTAGAGAAGAGTTTAACCTTTCTCATCGTAGTTTTCTTTACTTTCATCCGGGCGCGGCGTGTTTGTGTTTGGCTGGTTTTCGATTTAAGTTAACATAAGTTGAAAAAAAATGCATGAATAAAATACATGGTATTTGTCTTCTACATTCATAAAAAGGGACACTCTCCTTGATTTATTTTTAATGAAAAATCGTACATAACAAGACCTCAGTTTTATATAATAGTGTTATTTTTTTCATCATGCAGAACTTTAGCTATAGCTTAACCTGCGTTCAGCTGCCCTATATATCCAGCTTTAATAGATCGCGATCTAACACATACGTGTAATCAAAAAGCTCTACTCATAAGTTGCATATATCGAGCGTAGCATACTAGATGAGATCCGATTAAGATGTTCCGCGATTAAACGGTTTAACGAGACTCCAGTTAAATATTGACGGTAGTTAACTAAGTGGGCTAATGTTACCATACAAAGTTATTCCAAGTACCAAGGGACTAATATCAATATAAAAATAATACATGTTAATAAATACAGTGTTTGACTTGACAGAAAAACTAGCTTTCAATTACTATCTGTTTGTTTTACTGTTTGTCGACGACTTAACTTCACATTAAGGAAAAGACTTCAACGCGCGCCGAGGAGCCATTGTATAGATACATCGAAATTGCATGATCCGATTCTCAATACTATATCAACTAAATTATGTGTTTTTCTTTAAATTCTAAATTCCTATTAAGAATAATTATTGGTCAATATTCCAAGACACGAATGTTAATCATTTTAGCCATAAAAGGCCAATAAAATAAACTGCATAAGATTGTTTATCTCTTTAAAACTGTTAAATCTCGTGTGATGGTTATCAGTAAGCCAGTAGTTCAACTCTAACAGTGAAACTAAAAAGCGTAACCATACATAAATTTGTACCAAAACATAAATTAGATAAGTACAAGATAATACACTTTAACAATGAAATCGTAGCGTATTATCTACACTGAGATTCGTAAGAAAAAACTCGGCAGAAAAGAGCATTTTATGGGGAATTAACATTTTTGCTTGGTGTTCTAGAATACATAAGTATCTTGTAGCAAAACGCAAGCCCAAATATTGTTTGATATTCTTTTACAGCTTTATAAAGATGTTAAAACAAAACTATTCACTGTGAATGTGAGACAAGCACTGCAAGTATTCCTGTTTTGTTATAATTTCAGAAATACCTAGTTCAGCAGTAATTTTGTATCTTTTAAAGTGTGAAATGTATGACATGACCTGCTACTTCTAGTACCACTTTCTGAAGTGATTTTTTATCATTTCATTAAATTGTTTTCTTTTAGGAGTAATGTTAAGTACCTCTCAAAGTTAGTCTTCTACTGTCAAAGAGTCGAATTATAATGTCCAAAGATTTGCAAGTCTCTCCTTTTTTATCTCTTTCAGAACTGCAATCTCACTTTAAAGGGAGGTAGTAAACGCCCGAGAAAACTTTAACCAAAATTGCATGATATTCAAGAACCAAAATTAAAGGGTGATTGAGAAGTAGCAATTACCAATTATTTCCAATCACTACAGGCCACCCATAATGTTTATGCGTAATGACTGCTTAAGCAGTGTGATTATAGAATTTCTATTTCATATCACTTTCTCGTGTGCGCCTTGGATATAATTATTAATATCCACTGTGAGGAGGCGAGGAGCTGCCGCTTGTATTCAAGGTTGAAGGTCAAAGGTCAACAGTGTGGTTGCCTGAAGGTCAAATTATAGAGTATTGTGTTTCTTGTGGTCGTATTCAATAATTGTATGGCGTTTGGTATTTTTGCGGTTGAAAGTATGATTCACATATAAGTTTAAGATACTTTTTGTTACAAGAAATATTTACATTGAAATGAATTGAGAGTATGAGGGTTTTTACCACTTACAAGGAATCAACTTTAGTGAGCGTTTTTCTAAAAAAGTGGGTTTTTGGGGTTCGCCAGAGCACTTATGAAATACTAGCCGTTGCCCGCGATTTCGTCCGCGTGGGTAGAAGATATAAGTTATTATTTATACCTGCCCTACTTTTTCCACGTTTTCTATTGTATCTTCGCTCCTATTAGTCGCAGCGTGATGGTATATAGCCTAAAACCTTCCTCGATGAATGGTCTATTCAATACAAAAATATTTTTTCAACTTGAACCAGTAGTTCCTGAGATTAACGCGTTCAAACAAACAAACTCTTCAGCTTTATCCATTAGTATAGATTAGATAGACAGTTAAAATTTTCTCAGACGACATAAAATATCTCAGGAGCAAACTGTTATTCTAAGTTAGGATAAACAAATCGATTGGGTGCGGATTTCTAAGCGGATTCTTTTATTCTATATTCTGAGAGGATTAGTAAACCCATTCAGTGTATGACACTGTCACAGTCCGACTCGCACTTGACCGGTTTTCTATTTTCTCTAATTTCAAATCAGACATACAAGTATATCACAATCTAAACCATAAACAAGATACATCAATATATTATGACGTCAGCAAAGTAAAAGTGTAAGCGATTTATTATAATTAATTAATGTTATGTTAATTTATGTGTCTTCCGTCTGCGAATAGATGTGAGCGTATACCTAGACAAGATCTATATGAAGATTACGCCTACAGAGGCAAGTGGGTAGGTAGAGTTAATTTCTTATCATAGAAGAATAAAATTAGTTAGTTAAGTTTCTCCACAAATCATAATGGTTTTTGAGGTACCGACCCGTAATAACTATGCTCAAAGGATACAAACGGAAAACTACATATTTAACTATTACTGAGACTCCGCTGTCGGTCTGTCTATAACCAGGCGGCATATCGTGAACCATGACAACTACACAGTTTTAAGTGTTTGAGGTAATGTATTTTAGTCGCTGTTATAAAAATAAAATCAGCGCTAAGCAACTTATCATAAATAAGATAGGTGACCAATTTCATTACCTTATTTTTTTACTTTTGCCTTGTTTTACAAAATTTTCTTTACGAGCCCAATGAATTTGATCTTTTTTTATGATTCCCTTAATAAGGTACTACTGCAGTGTACCTAGATCCGAACTAATATATAAAGAAACAGAACTTCTTTTTGATAATACATCCGTTGCCAAGAAACGAAGCTACAAGCAAAACAAAGTAGTCAATTTCATATAAATAATGTCCACTATCATTCCTACCCACGATTTTATCAATTGTTATTAATTGGTAATTACAAAAGAGTATTTAACCTCTTTTGACCTGTATGAAGGCGTAAGGGTGTGCTAATGTGACATGATAGATAATCATCATCATATCTTGTTGACTTTCACTGGCCGGCGTCACTTTGATTCACGATGTAAGTAACTAATGTTTATGTCAAGCTTAAATTCATTTAGTTTGGTTATACAATTAAAAGTGTGACTTAAATCTCGTGAAGTATTATCGCTTATAGTTGCCTAACTGCGTGTATTCTTGTATACATTTTGTTTTTGTAGAGTTTAAACACCTCATCTGCTTACTTGGTCATTGATAATTTTAGATATATTTCAGAAACACTGAGATCCTGCCAGTATATTATGTATTTGCAGTTACGATTAAAGGACAACACTTTAAAGTAATTAATTCAACTGTCGCTGAATCTTCTTTTTTTCAGCTTTTTCGTAGATTATACACCAGATCCATTAAGTCCAAGTCATAAAAGATTTTTATACCATAACGTGTTGAATAAGCTCTTAGCAATAGAACTAAACTCATAAGTACTCATAGAAGTAACTACATCGGTTTTAAGATAAAGCCATTAACGTCAAAAAACGTTGCAGAATTGTGAGTTCAAACTAAAGTAAATCTTAAAACGTCGTGTTAACGCCACGTTAAATATATCTTAAACTAGTATACCAATAAAGTAATACCACTTAATCCGATACTAATCTGTTTACCTCGTAAAGGAAAAGCGAGATGTTATAAACGAATGCAAAAGTGAAATTCATTCAAACGGGTCACCCGTCTCCGCTTACAACCGGATATATACAACGTCTTCAATTTCCTCACAGTTTAATATTCATAAATATGTATAAACATAAAAATTAATGTATTAGTTACGATAAAATACATATTTTTGTATAAAATTCTGTCATCTGTCAGAAATATGCGTTGAGTTCAGATTTATTTCTTAAACATAGTTTTACACGTTATGTTAGCATCTAGTGTATTTAGCGTTTTATTTAATAACCTTAACGAAACTTTTTAATATACTGGCCTTTGATAACTTCATTTCTCACCATTGTGAAAATTAAACAACGGTCAAATCGTTGCAACATGAGTCGACAGCCGAATTTAAAAACTTATCATACCTTCCAAGGGTATGAAGAGTGGCGCCTCTTAGGTCGCTTAGGTTTAAAGAAGGTGAAATAAAATTTACTATTTTCGTTTGTGTCTCGAAATAAAAAAAAAAAATTTTACTTTAACCAGTTTTGTATGCGAGTCTAAACAGTCTGCCAACGCCTGTTAGTAATATTTATTTTGACGTAACATTATCAAAATATTTAGATCGTAAAGTTCGACTATAAAGGATACGGTTGAAAATTAGTCCAAACATGTACCTCAGCAATGCTCCCTTACTTTACAGCTCTATCCCTCTCACCTGTCTACCTATCAACACATTATATATCTCCAATCGAAACACACAACAAATTCAACAACCAAAGAGTATTAAATCCAAGAAAATTATTTTATTAGCTCTCTACATCTTGTTTACATCTCTACACAGTAAAGAGTACTCGAATGTAGAGCAGTCCGTACGTGCTTGATCAGAGTTATCGTCGTTATAAATTGCTGGTTCGTATATCGGTAGATTTATACATTTTATAGCATGAACTGCACTTTCTTCGATGCTACTATCACGGTTTGTACAAGCTCTGGGGGCTTATTCACCTCGAAATACCGTAGTGTTTCAGTTGCGGGTGAAAAACGCCGCTCTACCCAACTTTAAAAGAAGTACTATACTCTATATTCCACAACCTGAAAGCAATTGTATTTAAACAGACGAACAGAAAAATCTGCTTAAACAAAATGTAGTAAATTAGTTATGGGTTTTCATAATTGATCGTTTTCAAACATGTTTTTTTAAAGACAGTTAGTCTGTTCTTATTTCAGTTTCTCCTTCTCCTTTTTTCATGTCAAAACCTACATTAAAGATAAATGAAATTGTTATTATAAAAAGTACAAACAATAGATCAGTTGTTATAAAAACTGGTTTTCAATTTGTGATGATAACAGCTTACATTACGAAGTGAGAGTGAGAGTTTATTTGGGTGCACGTACCTCGGAAACCGCTGGAACAATTTCGAAAAGTGTTTCAAAGTTTGATGACTTCCTTATGCAACTAAAAGATGTAATGTAAAATCATTTGCTTTGATAATTTTCATAACTTGTAAATTCTTTTGTAAAAAACAGTTTTGGTGGCTCTGCGGTTTTACAAACGGATTTATATGTTTCTTTGCCATTTCCATGACACTATTGATTGACAAACGGTGAAGGAAGCCGTATAAAGAACTTGGTTTCCAAAATAGATCAGAGTCGTGTTCACTTTACTGTAGAAGTTACTACTGATAAATGGTACGCAGAAAACATTTTCGGATTCCGAATTTATAAATGTGATATTCATTATCTATATTTCTAGTTTTCTATAGTGAGCGAGCTTAACAATAAATACCCAATTCATGATTATTCCAACAGTATGAGTACATTAGAGTTTTAATATTCTATAGTTTTTTGTTTCAACAGTTACCTGAGAATACCAGATCAATTATTGTTGTACCGTTTTACTTACCCAGTAAACGATCGTTTAGCTTTTGTTTGCTTTTACTTTACCCACGACTTATAAATGGGTTAACCACAGCCATGTTACTCGTATCTATATAAATCTTTCGCTTTGTGGTCTAAAAATGTAATAACAAAGATATTTGTTCGATTTTTTAGGTGGAATTTATGGTGTTTACATGCTATACGCAATTTGTGAAGTTAACTTGCCTTAGATATAATATAAGCTGATAATAAATTCGCGGCATAAACGTTTCGGTTATTTTTGAGATGTTGAAATCTATCTCGCTTCCGTATGTGGTCAGTCTAAACTTTGTATGCCATGCAAATTATGACGTTTCTTTTGAATTTTGGTCGATATCAGCTGACAATCTCACGTAAAATAATCTTTTTATTTAAATAGCTTGTAAATTTAGATATAGCGCGTCATTATTATGGAACCAAAACTAGTTGGGCGATCCCGATAAATCAGAGAGAGTAAACTGTTATCAAAACTTGAAAATCGGAAGGAAAACTGCTCTACTAATTTCCATTCCAAAGAATTATATCAGAGTAGTTGTTAGCATAAACGTGTGTTACTCGTAGTTCAAAACAGTTTACAAACCAGGTATTAAGGTAAGCTGGTGCAAGTTATAGTGAATACCAGTAGAACTTGCTACCTAGTAGCACAAACCTGGTATAAGTTTATCCTCAATGAAACTTGTTTAATAGTATGAAAATGATTGTAATTATCACACATTTGGTAAGAAAAATCACTTTACAATTAATGTCCTTAAAAAATGTGAATGAATGAAAAAAATGAAATGAATATAAAGACTCTACAATTAAGCATCTCTAAATACAGCAATCATATTTCTTAAAGCCTTTTCCTCGAACCAAATCACTCTCATAATTACAATACACACAAGTTAGACCAATTAAAATTCCATTAGAAATGAGTAGAAGGTAATAGTCGGACATAATATTTTAAAGAGGCAGTACAAAAAGACCGAGGTAATGAAACATATAATCAGTATTATAGCGGCGACGATCAGAAAAAAAGCTTATTCACTATTGATGTAATGCAAGTCATAACTCATACGTCCAATCGGCAAATATCGACTCTATTACAAAAGAACTTTCTATATCCATTCGTATTAGTAAAAGTCCTAACAAGTGAGAAACGCTACGTCAGATCAAGACTAAGCAACGATTATCTACAAAAAAATACTACGACGCAAAAGTCGTGAAGATATTATGAAACTATCAGCAGAGTTAATTGTAAATGCTTGCGATGAAATGATGTAGAGAATTTGCAGTGTCATTGCAGTGACCGGCTTAACTCTCGTGCAGATGAAATTTGACCAAAACACGTGAAACCTCATCTATAGAAAGTCGAGCTCCATGCATTTAACCAGTTTCAACGTTGACCAGTTTTCGACTTATATGTGGAACATATAAAAATAAGCATAATGATAGAGAATGTCTTCGAACGGGTATTGTGTTGAAATAGTCAAATGTATTTCCGGATTCTTGGGAAGATATGAAATTGTCGGAGAATTTGTGTTTGAATGCAAATTTTGGTAGAATCAATGATTTTGGTTAATAAAATTAGAAATCCGGAACGATGTTGTCGAATTCCATAATGGCCACACCCACGGATGCTGCGAGAGATACTTCGAGTAAATTAAGTTTGTATTGAAAGTGATATTCAAACTTCCGACCGAACTCGAATGGCAATATAAGGCAGGGCTTATGACTGTTGCCTGCGGCCGAGTGTCAGTCATAAATAATATCAATCATGAATGAAAGTGAGACGTAATAGACCTGTCTGTTCACTTGTTAGCTCTCGTGAACTTTTATACCCTCGAGTCATTTCGATTTCCACTTCAACACAATTTAAACAAGACTAAGAAAGTTCGATACAATAACACAAAGTAATAATTGGTAATAAATAATTTAATTCAACAATAAATTAATGGCAATAAATTAAGATAATAAATAAATTCTTTGTACAACAGAGGTTAGACATGTGTCATTTACACTAAAAGTCTTTTCATCTATGATGAGTGAGAGTAGCCGCTGTAGGCAAGGTTCTGAGCCTCGTCGAGGTTCTTGTTCCAGTCAGAGCCGTAGCTGGAGTAACCACCGCCGTGACCATGGCCGGAGTCGTGGGAGACGTGCTCGACGTGGACGGGGTGGTGAGACTCGTGGTGATGAGCGTGAGGAATGACCTCGTAGGTGGTCTTGGTGTGTTCCTGCTTCAAGCAGTAAGCAACGAAGAGGACAGCGGCGAGGATCAGAGCGATCTTGGCGGTGGCGAGGGCCTTGAGCGCGATGAGCTTCACGATGAAGAGCTTGCCGAGCAACAGTTTGGCTCCGAGAAGACCGATGATGCCTCCGAGGGCACCGCTTCCCTTCTTCTTACCACGACCTGTAGAGGAAATAAAGTTTCATACGTTAATTTCTTAAATACAATAATCTTTAAATTATAAAAATTATTATCTAGATCAGTCTAAATGTAAACAAAAAAGACTAAATATAATAATTTATATTGTTATCAAACTAAGAATAAAACTAAATTCAAATAAAACCCGTTGATAGTTTTAAAACAACAAAGCGTAACAAATTATATTCAGTCCAACTTTTTTCTTGATTCCATAATGACTGCATTCGTTTAGAGTCACTGACTTACAATGTTTCACTTTTCATATTGAATTTAGATCACGTCGGTTTATAACGTACCTTCTTCAAGAGACCTCTGCAGGGTCTCTTTATCAGCCTGGTTCATCTTGACCTCGACGGCGTGAGTTTCGAACAGGCTCACGACTCCGTCGACCAGTCTGTAGTTGACCTCTGCGTCCCTAGCCGTAGGGTCAACGGGCAGTGCATCGAGTTTACGCGCCTTCAAATCAGGTTCCCCCTTGAAGACAACTCCATCCACAATAGGTATGCTACGCGATGCTCTCAAATTGTCCACAATCGTGAGCATTTTTTCCTGTAAAACAAAATTTTAATTTAAGAATTTGGAAGTATAAATCTAAGTTTAGCTTTCGAGTTTGTAGAAATAGTATCGGAGAATTGGATATTGCATCTTTCATCTCGCTGAAAGCTGGATGCAATTTAGATCGTATGTGCACTTGCTTTAAGTGAAATGAGAAATCCTCGGCATCGACCACTGAGAAACCTGATTCCACAACACACACTTCACTTTCACTTTATTAATAAAATTATTAACCTTAACACACATAATGTAGTCTCCATGGCAGTCCTTAATGAAATTTAACGCCGTTGCTAGTGAATTGTCACTCTCTTCAGCCGACACAAAAGCCACAGCGGCTAAGATAACTACGAAAAGTTTCATTTTTTTAAGATTTTTATTTATTGTTTTTTTTTTAAGATTTTTCCGACATCTAGGGATGTCAAGCAATGTTTGGCGAGGCGATTGGTCTGCTATACAGTTTTATCATATTCTCCCCCACCTGATTTCTGTGTGAGGCACGTTGGACCATCTAGGTTAGAATGTGGAACTTTCAATTATGAACTGTAACGTTATGTGGTGTGGATTGATTTTCGTTTGAAGTGTGAATACGAGGGTTTGTTATGTTTCTTAAGGTCAAGTTTCTTGAATCGCTTGGTTGTAAATATTACTATTTTGATAGTAATTTACGATTTGTTAGTGATTATGTATGTGGGTTCTGTTTCTATAATTATAATTTTGATACAATCGAAAGGAGGTGAGCTTTTGAAATAACTATTGGTTTTGCTCATAATCAGTCATTCAACATTTTACTTTTCTCTTTAAATTCAACATGAGCTTTTGTTGTTATTCAAATTCAGATTTCAAGTGATAGATAATGGAATCGTTAAGTCTTTCTTTCTTGGTACTTATATGAAAGAAGCTTTATAAGAAAGAATATTGAATAATCTACCTGATACCTACATTAAAATTTGTCATTAAAAAAACTTACAAATAAATTTATTCAGACATTATACCTCATTCTTTTTTAATTTTATTAATACTTTAGTTTCTAATACATTCAAGAAAATATACATTTCTTGCTTTATTAGGAAGATAAAATTCCGGATATTTAAGATCATATTCAGACTAAACGAATACCGTGGCTTCGCTCGGGCAAACTTATTCCAATTTATCGCTATTCTCAACTTAGCGAGGTGAATCATCCTATATGTGTACTGGAGTATTGAGGATTACAGTAACATCCCGTTGAAATACGTCCACTTTGAAATATTTATGTGAAACTTGAATTTTAAGATAAAGCGGTGGTTTCTTGTGATTTATCAGTGAAAATTATTGGGGCTTGAGATCGGTTCCGTATCATGTAAGCTAGATCTAAATATAGAGTTAAATGCAATTAGTGACGGGTATTTAGATCGAAATTATTATGGACTATGTTAGACAAGCTATCTCTTGTGCCTGGTTAGATGCTTCCGCTGGGTGTGAGAGAATTATATGCGTGTTTATTTAGGATAGTCAAACCATTTTTTTTATTAACGTCAGTCAGTGGGTAATATTTCTCTAAATCCTCTTTTGAATATTTCTAATTTTTATTATGGGTTTTTATACAGTCAAATGTTTCTCAGAGAAAAAACTGAGCAGTGTAGTCTTCATCGATTAATATTATTGAAGGCCTTTTCTTGCAGAAGTTACAATGATGAGTAGGTATTTGTGACGGATTTTCCGCAATAAAATATTTTTTTTTCAAACAAATATAGACAGGCGAGAAGTATGAGATACAAAGTAAGTTGATTATTAAAAATGACGATAATAAAGTAAAATCATATTTAGGATTGTATTCCTATTGAACCAGCTTTACTGGACTTGACTTGCGTTCAAAAAAAGCTCTATTTTATTCCAGAAAGAAGCATTTCATAAGGATGTTCGTCAGATGAAAAAGTCGTATATTCTTTTACATAATTGACTCTAAGTTTCTCGAGTATAATCGTAATGTCTCTAAGCTCGCTCGCGACAAATATTAGTCTGAGCTCTACTACGCTCAAGATATTTGTTTTGTGGGCGCAACTTGTTAGGGAGATTCGTTTGCAAATGTTTGTAGACATGAACATGGTCTTTTTTTTATCTTTATAGTGTTTGACGAGTTCACTGCTGGACAAAGGCATTTCACTAAGTATAAATATTTTTTCATACGCTTTTCTTGCTTATGTTTTGCTCTTCATGTTAAAGTGCATTTTGAGCCATATTTTCTTTCTAGAAGTACTTCTTGAGGTCTTCAGAAAGAGATGTATAAAAGATATGTGAAACCATTATGATATAAATTTTACACTCACTTGTTATTATACTTCTAATGCATAACTAGTTAATACGGCTACAAATAGAAACTTCAAAGACGGTGACGGTTCTGAAGAAGATAATTCTAAAAAGCCTACTTCAAGCACACTCATTCCATCTATAGTACCTTGATCTCTATCTTCAAGGGTTAAGGTCTATTTTTGTACTTCGATGTCACTGGACTTACGACTGAGTTGCCACCTGACAGCTTAACCTACAAACACAACAAGACATTATCTTAAACAAATATCATTGATGTTAGATCCACATGGAGTGAAGGAAGTACATGACGTTTCGAACAGCCTTACAACATGAGAGTGAACGGGTTGTTCGTATTCAATTGTGGAGTTTAGAGTATGTTTCCTTTACTGGTACATATAGATATATGACCCTCATAGCCCTAAAGATGAATATTACTACTATCCTTACAGTTTTTCGATAAATTTGAATGTCTAGGAAACTGGAGAAATGCAAGTTATGGGTATTCTATCATTCACTCGTACCATATTTTTAGATCGGATGTCGTACACGATTCAATCCAAATATCCAATACCCAATGATTAATGACAAATGCAGATGGTCATGGACGTTCAGAATCAGACTTACTTTATTAGATATTTACTATAGCAGTCAGATGCCATACACCGGAGCCACTTCATGTATGAAGGGCCTAAGTATGTCATGTTTACTACCGAGGCTACTCCCATACTATACTTAACTCAGTCTGATTGCAGAACCTGCTATCAATAATACACTGTTCACCTCAAATGAATGCATCGCCGCTAGGCAACATTGATGGATTTATTTCATTGAAAGTTGCTAGGTACATTCAGAATCTATCTTAGTTTGCTTTTTGGTTTGGAGTTTTAAATTTTTCATTAAATCTGGCTGACATCATAGGCCGTACAAAACCTTCACTCTATTTTTCAGGATAAGTTAACCCAAAAAAGCTTTATTTTTCAAAATATTACCCAAGTAATATTTATAGGGGTATTGAATAACTATAGAGAACTAAATTTTATTGTAATGCCTTACGACGGATACATTTTAATGATTTGGAAATCGTAAGACATATTGTTATTGACATGCACGTGCGAACACCGCTAGTCGATACACCATTTTTTCCATCAAAAATTATGCAGTTTGATGGACATAATTACTTAGAACGTACAAAAGACAGTTTACACATTGACGCTAAAAGGAAGGATAATTGAATTGATGCTTTCACCGTTACTTCTTTTTAAATATTAGATAGAAAATAATTTTGTATTAAGAAGTGATAAAAGGAAACAAAATATTAAAGTGCAGTAAGGCGAAGATTTCTATTAGAAAACTTCCGGTCTCAGTCACATTGATGATAAAGAAAGTATGGATATACCTAATTGAAACAATTCAGATTTTATCCCAATTTTATGAATACTAAATTCTCATATTTTATTTTGATAACAACCATAAGTGACCATCAATCCCATCAGTGAGTAATGGAATTAAGATTTCTCGTTACTTTAATTAAAATACAAAACACCTGGTTTCAAACAATAGCCCACTTACTGGCGTATTCATATAGAGTACTCACCTCCAAGCCTTAAGCTATTGCACTTCCATGATGTTACCTTTAACTGGGCTATATTTTGGCTTAATATCACCGAAATAGAGCGGAATAAGAAGAATATGATTCAAGTAAGCATCAAAATTCCAAGTCATATCTTGCCTAAACACGTTTGTAAATATAAGTTTTGAAATTTCAAAAATATATTCAAACGTCGCTCATCAATTCCTTTATTGCTTTTCCTGTGTTAAAGTGACTGTGCAACAAAATACCCAGATTTTTTTAAGGATGGTCCGTGGACCATATATGGTCTTCGAAAAGATTATAAAAAAGATTATCAAATGCTTGTTCAAAGCATACGTATGTATCCGGTTCATATACCCCAGAGCTCGTCTTTCAATGATACTTAATGTCAACTTCGACCATTAATGTGAAAATGAGAGCGGTGATGATAATCACATTTGTTCCGTAAGTAATCATTAGAAAACATCTGGTCAATGCAAGAAAGATATTAGCAACTAATATTTTCCTTTCGTTCATACTTGTAACATCATTGGAATGATTAAAGTTATTGATATTAAAGATTTTATTACTGTTAATAGATTCGAGATTGAAAATTAATAAT
The DNA here is from genome assembly GCF_003590095.1 of Trichoplusia ni. Taxonomy (NCBI): domain Eukaryota; kingdom Metazoa; phylum Arthropoda; class Insecta; order Lepidoptera; family Noctuidae; genus Trichoplusia; species Trichoplusia ni. The sequence continues at coordinate 20,340,035 of NC_039478.1, forward strand.
TTACCTTTAAAATATTTGTTCTTATAATTTCGTTTTATCTTCAGTAGCCTAAAAAAAGGAACAGCAAGAGTGGAAAAACAAGTCCGAAATAAAATACGAAAATTTTCTTTGGTAGAATCTTGCCCAAAAAAATATTTCATCAAATGCAGTGGAGAACATTGTGTTGTAAAAGCTATGTTTTAAGATATAAATGATTGATGTGATGCATGCTGTGCATATTATAGTGGAGGAACTCATATGCGTGCCTGACAAACCAGAAAATGGACTATAATAAGCATTTTACTTTAAAGTAGACTGTGAGAAATGGGTTCGCAAATGCCTCTCAAGCAAAAATCGAAGCACTTGTCAAAGCTTCATTATTTGTATGACTTCATTTACTTGTACTTTGCAGGTTGTGGTTAAAATTTGATCAAGGAAAACTATCTGCTTAATAATTTTGACCTTAATGTATTAAGTATTAACAGTTTCTCTTCTAAATTTTAGATGCCCGGATACCACATAATGGGCAAAATTGAATAAAACCTTACGATCGTTCTTCCTTTAGTTCCGAATTACGCGATAAGTTCTTTTTTGCCAATAATTAGACATCTAAGATGTATAAATGAAAGACAGCATGACTTTGCAAAAAAAAACATATCTGTTAATAAACCTTACACTGCTCATACATAATCACGTCTAAGTAAAAAACCGATCAAGTTCGAGCCACTCTCGCGATACTGAGGGTTCCGTACAAATAGGCTGAAGATATAGAAGAAGATTCAAATAAACTTGTAGCTATCCTCAAATTGATGATCATAATAACACGGTTCGACTCGCGATCCCTCCGCGTCGGCTCATGATTAAGGACTCCGGTTGGGTCCGAAACTAGTCGGGCAATACCGATAAATACGCGTGAGTGAACCGTTACATAATTTAATAATGAATAAGTCTCACGATAGTTATTATAAAAAAAAAGATGATAGTAACGTTGCTCAACGGCCTAGATGATTATTTTTATTATTTTATTGTTATAGCTACAACAAAAAACATCATCTGTGAGCTATCACTTTTTATGAAATACAACCTGGTGACGAACGGATAGATAGAGAGCGGACCCTCAGTAATAGTGTTCCGTTTTACCCTTTGGATACGGAGCCCTAAAAATAATTATGGCGGAGTTCAAACATTTGTCTGCGATCACGTTATGTGTGAGTGTTGGAGAAATTTTAACATTGGAGCGACGATATCAAACAAATGTCGCAACCGGTTATCAACTAATCACCCACTTTTCCTCTACCGTTAATGTGGTGGCACAGAAGATTTAACCGGATTTCAATGCACGAGGTTGTAGGTTCAAATTAAGTGTCACCAGAATATGATTAGAAAATTGATGCGATATTTAAATGGAAAGGTCAATGGAAGAAGAAGTTCAATTTTAAAGAAATCGAATAAAATCGATGTGGTATCAGGGAATAGCAAAACAATAGCAATTGGTAGCAAAATTAAACAACTGTAACCATATAATTTGAAATTTGTATGGGTTTTATTACGATACATAATAGTACTACCCATTTTAAGACAATTTAATACTGGCCGGACTAAATGATGATTATTCAGAATATTATTAGAGAATAATATTTATGTATATTTTAGAAGCAAAAACCAAAAGCGCTCATAGCGCTTAGCTCGTGCCAAAGATGGTGATCTCCATAGACGAAGAGTGAAAGTGTCTTTTATACTTTTGTGCATATTTTATGATTCTTATGACCAAACTTGAAATCAAAAGTAGTATATTCAAATTAGACTACAAAACAGCAAATTTTAGTGGTCAAAATAAAATGGGCAGGTCCCAAATTTGGCCCTCGTCACAATTTCTCAAGTGCAATAGCTGTATTAAAAGCAATTACGCAACAAATTCCGTAGCAGCACCCAATTCTGAAACAGTCAACAAATCAAGTCTTACTAAAGGAGTTTTTTCCATTTAAAATATACCAGTAGCGACAGATTGATCAAAAAGTACGTATAGAAATTGAAATTGCGTTTCAGTATAAATGCAGTATCATTGGATACATCAGCAATCAAAATTATTATATAAGTAATTATATTCAAAAGTTTTTCTGAATAGGAAGCTACATCCGAATCGGAAATACTAAACATAAATCTTGCGTGATTACGGTATATCGGATTCCAAATACATTACACATCAAAGTACCATCATACATGTAAGAAACCAATTAAAAGAACAATGGGATGATCTGTGAAACATGAAATAGGTGTGAAAGGGAAAGAGCATGCATGTGTGGTGTTAGAACGAGAGGAAATATGTCGATCTATAGATATCGAAAGTTTAAACGTTGATGACAGACAACCGTTATAAGATCTTTATAGGTAACGATTAGTCGTGTTGTTTGATGGTCGTAACTTTTAAAAAGTAACATATGAATTTTACGGAAAAAGATCACGTTGCATAATGAAATTAATTATTTACTTAATTAAACTTTTACGTTACAAATATCATCTTACGAGTATGACAACCTGTCCTTTTCTGAATTTGTACCCAATGAAACTTTTCAGCTATGAATAAAAAAAAATCTCCTTGAATCCATCCTAGACCCAAGTGGTGGGGCCAGAGGTGGGGTGAATACCTATTATATTTTGATAATACTAATAATTTTGCTGTTGTTGAGGTATGAGAGTGCGGTCAATTGGATGACCTTCAAAGATTGCTTCAATAAATAAAATAAATTAGGACTTCATGATATCATTAAGTTCACCTGATTTGACTGACTAGTGGCTTGAATGTTTGTGTAACCCTGCGACACAAAGATTAAATTCCTTAGTGCGGGAGTCGTAATGGAATAATCATATATCACAATCGTCAAGTATAAAAGTCAACCGATCAATATGGATAATTTTTTGAAACTCATCGTTATACGACACTAGAGCACCACAGCAACGGACTTTCGTTTTCTTACACACTTTCAACTATTTAGATGAATTCTTTGAATAATTATAGACTTTCGAAACTTTGGGTCAAAGGTAGGGCAGTGTAGGGCGGGACGGGTAATAATGATGATATGCTGTTAGAGATGCAAAGAAACCTTCGTATCATTTATGAGTTGCGGAGTAAGAAAACACATTTAATTAGTTGGTATATAATATTTCTTTTTAACTCCAATTTAGATTTTATACCTTCTACATAGCCTTCGTAGGGTAACTTACCCAAATGGCAAAAATGCAGGTCTATTACTGAGACAAAGCTCTCTGTTCGTTTGTCACCAGACTGTCTACCTGTCAGTCGAATTTTTCGGACCTTTTTATGACGGAAATATTTTTAACAAAGATAGAGGTGACAAAGAAGATACTGTTAGTAATTTAAACAAAATAATCAGAACCAAAACACCACAACCTTCTAGACTATTCCAGATTAAATAAACTTCTCAAAAAATAACACAAGTCTTTTATAGCATTAAAATTATATAGTTATTAAAGTAAATGTTTGGTTTTCACCGATCGCAACGAAAGTTAATTTCTTTAACAATGGCGTTGTGTGAAAACACATTGTTATAAGGTTATATTTGTTATTTTGTTTTCGTTTTCTTCACATAGTTATAATAATATTGTTTATACTTTAAAAAGGTGTTTTTTTGTTACATCATTGTCAATAAGCTCAATTACCTAAGGTAAAAGGTACATTAATTTTACTTTTCCTTTATTCAAAATTAGCAGTTGCCCGCGACGCCGTCCCCGTGGGTAGAAGATAATATAAGTTATGATTTATACCTGCCCTGTTTTTTTCACATTTTCCATTGTATCTTCGCTCCTATTAGTCGCAGCGTAATGGTTCATAGCCTAAAGCCTTCCCCGACTTCTATTCAACACAAAAAGATTTTTTCAATTTGGACCAGTAGTTCCTGAGATTAACGCGTTCAAACAAACAAACAAACTCTTCAGCTTTATATATTAGTATAGATGACTAAAAGATGGGCTAGGTTTCTCATTCCACTGTTTCCTAGTGTTAGATTTATACAACTTTTTTGTTATATTTTAATTAAGTATAACTGACATTGTTTATTATGCAAACAAAATAAAATTATGTCGGTATTATACGTCGAATGTTTTTTTCAAGCTAGCTCTAATCGACATTTCCTTACTGACTATCCTGAGAAATTCAGTCCAGACTAAATAAAACTGTACCACGTTTGTATAAAGTTTAGTTTGCATATATTTTAAGAACATGAAAATATGCAAAACTATACTCCTCTGCTTGCACCCTTTTACAAAACTCAAGCGTGATGCTACTAACAATAAATCAATTATAATGATATTAAAGACAAAAGTGTCACTTCACATAATTAATAGGACAGCTATATCCGTATACAAAATACATAAATGAATACATAATAATTGGTACAGTCGTGCAAAAAATGTTCAAAAACGATTGCTAGAAGTTTTGTGAAAATGTTTTACAAATACACAAAGTTATGGAGCTAAAAACTGTTATTAAATAAAGTGTAAGCTATCACACATTGTTTTGACTGAGTGAAAGTGTTTATGAATTCCAGAAGAACTTTATTCTAAGAAATCAAAGTTCAATAACTCTTTCCTATCACTGTCACCTTGGAGAGTAAATTAGAGACAAATTATCAACACCATGTTTTTTACAGTTCATGGCAATAAACGTAAGTTTGTTTTTTATTTCTCAATTATTACCTAAGCCATAAATTGATCTCTACGTCCCGTTTTAATTTTGCGCTAACTATATCAGCTCAAAAACTAAAGTAAAATAAATACACTAACACTTTTGTCAACGACAGTACAATTGAAAGTGTACTCTTTCTATTTCACATTACAAATATGAATATGTATAAAAAAGTTATATCATGTGTGTTACAATTTTATATTTCGTGTACGTGAGAGTATTGTACAAGAAACGCTTTTGAATTTCAATGAGAAAACGTTGTTTCTGTGTTTATGTAAAAGTAAGGCACATTATACACTTCAATCTTTATACACGGTGATTTTTTTGTCGTGTTACAAAAGCAGCCCAGTTCATGTATCCAACGTAAAATACTCCTAGGAGATAAATTTTTTTTATCAACTAAGGTAATAAGTACAAAGAAAATTAAACAAGAGAAACCTGAAATATACTCTTAAAAATGATAAAATTGCCGCCGCCCGCGCCCCTCACCATTGTTACAAGGCTCGGACCTGTGCTGTGTTTCTAAAAAACTACGAATTGCAACATAATATTGAATAAAAACTGCATTTAATTTTTTTTCAAATCTTATAAATACCTATTTTTTTATCATGAACGTGTTCTAGTCATTGGATACATGAACTGGGCTGCTTTTGTAAGACGACTAAAAAATCACGATGTATAAGATCTCTTTTATAGGCAATCTTTATCATCTATATCTATCTTTATTATCTAGCCCTCTGTATTCCACTGTTAGGCAAAGGTCTCCCCCAAATCCTACTATTTTTATTTCTTTATATGCATTAGATTTCTCGTATTTTTTATTGTACGTTAACTATTTAAAATAAATAATGGGTTATGATCATCTTCTTGTCTTATCGGCCTTTGCAGAGTGTATACTGTATTTACAAAAAGGATACTTGGGCTTTACCCAAGTGAACTAAGTGCCCGAATTACTGAGTAACACTTTTTGATTTCACATATTTCGATAGGAACGCAAATATAAACGTTAGACATCTAGAATGAATGGCGTTAAGTACCTTCCTTGGCAAGTTGGAGCCACCCATCTTAAATTAAACCGCAGCAAAATTGACCTTATGTTTACTACTTATAAAACTGTACGATTCACTTGTGCTAGTATACCTTGCATAACAATCTGTCTTGCAGCAAATACAGTTACAGTAACTCGTAGCCTTGTAGGCTGCATCGATTGATCGTAGTAACGTTGACCTTGTAGTAACGCCATCTATCCGAAGGACGACGAAACATCAAGGCCATCACTAAGCAACACAAAATGTTAAACAATATCAATTCAACAGTATCGACTCTTTTATAAATTTCTTTTTACGAATTATTAGCTTAAGATAACGAAAAAGTAAGAAAAAAATAATTGTAATTTATGAAGAAAGTTGTAAAAGTTTTGGTCACATCTTTCATATAAAAGTTTTTGTGTTATCCGCTAGATGTCACTTTTGTCACTAGTTTCTAAATCTTTGTGCTTGTTCGTTTGGTAGTAAGTTTGATTTTTAGTGGACAGTGATATTTAACTAATGACCTAATGTACAAAACTGTGTCTTGTCTTGTCATTGTTTCTCTTTTGTGATTCTCATTCCTATTCAGAGCAGTTACATTTCTGGAGAAAAAAAAAACTATTATTAGTTATCAACATCGGCCTAGCCTTTTCCCAACTATGTTGGGGTCAGCTTCCAGTCTAACCGGTTTCAGCTGAGTACCAGTGTTTTAAGAGCAGCGACTGCCTATCTGACCTCCTCAACCCAGTTACCTGGACAACACGATACCCCTTGGTTAGACCGGTTGTCAGATTTTTCAAGCTTCTGACTACCTGTAACGACTGTCAATGATGTAGGAATAACAGCCGGGACCCACAATTTAACGTGCCTTCCGAAACACGGAGGAACTCGTTCGATTCACTTCCGCGGTTATATAGTTAGTATCGCAATAATATCATTAATACCATCGTCAGTATGTTAAAAATAGTTTTTTGTAGGTTTAGTTTTTAAGACCTTTACACGTCCCGGTTCCTTGCCCAAGGTTGATATCCATGAGGATTCTCCTTACCATAACCGAAAGCCTCAAATAAAAAGAAGTCTTAACTTCGAGAGACAGTTCTCTTACAAAACTTTACAACCTAATTATAGCTTAGTCATTTTCGGGCACTCATAAATCTTGTCCAAATAATAAGGCCTACGACATTAGGAAGTCCGGTACGAGTGAGAGTTTTACGTATTCTTCGCAAACTCGCCGAAAATGTTTAATCATGGTCTTATGTAGTTATATAATTATGACATGTACAAAAGCGCGATCGTCTGGTAGCACGAGACCGCTTGTCGAATACGGAGGCTTATGCGGACGAACAAGTTTGGCAAGCGAATTGGCTGATATGTTGGCTGATAAATTTTGAATTAAAAATTTTCGACAATTGATTACTCCTTCACATAGATTATCTTCGATGTAAATTCTTTTTTTTTATTGACTCCCCAAGAGAAACATTTTTAGGTGTAGGTACCTCTGCATGATTGTTTCCTCATTCAACCGCCATACCTAAAGTGCTGAAAGTGATTTTAATGTGGGAAATATTTCTCATATTACAATGTACTAAAACATTATAGTATCTATAACATTTAAAAGAATATTTCACATTAAAATTGCCAACGGAAGGTTGTACCTTCATTCTTTCTTTTTTTAGAAAAAAGCCTTTTGCTTAACAAACTATTATAAAACATCAAAAAACAATAACAGTCTTTTGAACGTAGGAGCGGACTTTCGGGCGCTCCACGCCGTGACAAGTGGCCGTTCAAGTGGAACGTTCTTGTATCAGAGGCCAAGGCACGTTTTGAGTCGTTGAGCCAACAAAAATAAGTAAGTATTCTAATCTTATAATTTCCAAGTACAGGGCAAAAGCTAAGGGAAAAACTGTCCGAAATCAATTATGTTCACGACTGCATACAAAAATCAATTCCAACATGTTGGTTTGTATGTTGCTCGACAGATTACCTTTCTATATGTTTCCATCGTAAGGCTTCTCGCACGCGCGCCGTATCGCGATCACTTTCACAAGCCAAAATGCATAACTTACATATTTTTAACATGGTTCCCAAAGCAAAATTGTCCAAAGAAGTTCAACTTAGTATCTTTATAACGGTCAAAAGCCAGGACCCCCAAAAATCTGAACTGGTATGACCTACGAGTATGTTAAATAGGGTACAGAAAATTATGATTTAATTATGATTGCTTAAAGATGACTAGAAATTTAAACAAGTTCTTGATACCAAAAATAATCTATTTGAAGATAATCATTTTATTTTGATTTTGATTAATATAAATTCTGTATCAAGTGGTTCTACTGAAGTTATTCTATCTCATAACGTGATGCACATAGAGGTCACTGCTGATGGAAATAATGATAAAGAACTTAGAACTGCTTAACTTTAATTAAACGCAAAGGGTTTAGTTACAATAGTAAGAACTTACGAAGTGGAAAATGTAATATGAGTTTGCGATCTCGTTAGCCAAGTAGCCCAGATTGTAATTAGGTGCAGCTGTTTATGATTTCTAATTGTCGCCTTCGAAAGATGAGATGCTTTTTAAGAAATATATTAAGAGAAGAAAACATGAACTAACATTGAAAAAAATAACAAATGTTTATAGTACTCCATTCAATTTCTTAATATGGCCTCTGCTTGTTGTCATGATGACCTGTGTCCCCGTGCATGCCTTTAAAAAATTCCGGGTCTCTTCCCATGATACTATACCGTGAATGAAAATAAATCAATGAAATAGTAGCCTTCACAATAATCAACAGTTTTAAATGAATCGGAGAAATTCAATTGATGAAAAATTTAAGTTCTAAATTTTACGTCCAGATTACTATGTCCATCGCAACCATCTTTTTAATCATAAACAGTTCGATCAATTAGTTTTGGTGGCAACCATGTTTTGTTAACGAGATATCAAGTATTTAGCGAATTGTTAGTTGAGCTCCAATTAAAAGCACGCTATAATTACTTGATGTTGTAAGCGGAATGGCTATGTTTAATTGGCTATGAATAAAGATGTGTCTGGTATGAATGATAATTTTTATTTGTTCTGTATGTTAATTGTCTAGATTCAAATAAAAATCAGCTGCTTGGGCTAGTACAATAACTTTATATTTCTTGCTTTTTGAGATCTTGATCTTTGAGAAACGTTATCGACTTATCCAGTTCATTTAATTAGAGCAGATTTGAGGAGCACAGTGTGTACTACGTCAGCTTTTGACGGTATATACCAAAAAAATATATCTGTTTTTTTACGGTTTCGTACCCAAAGGGTAAAAACCTAATACTAAGGTTCCGCTGTCTGTCTGATCAACCGTCTATCATCATTCTGTATGTTGTGAACCGTGATGTTTCTGATGACGAAAACAATTTTTGTTTTGCAAATTCGTCCAGAATCATAGGTGTCACGAGTAAAACTCGCACTTGGCTACTTTTTTTCGGTTTTAGTTGCCTGTATCTCACTGAGAGGCCAAAGTCAAATCCGGCTAGTACCTTGCATTTTTAGGGGCATGCCGTTTTCAAGTAGCAGGAAATTTTGTAATAACTCGAACATAACAAAAATGTATAAACTAATATAATTATGTATCAAATGTGGGACACTAACAACAGTCGTTAAGAATCAAGATCGACTAACAAGTTATAAAACCATTATATAAAAAGAAAATAAAACGGTACTATCGTCTAGCCGCGATTTTATTCGACTGCAATTCAAATCGATTCATTAAAGGCAATATCGAATTCGAACGTCGAAAGTCGATTATGCGAATAATCGCATAATATGTATTCGACTTACGACTTAATACGTGAGAGAAAATTTATTTAGTGTTGTAATTAGGCTTTGTTAACTTCCGGTTACGGGTAGATAATTAGATAGTGCTATGGTGATTATATTTTGACCTAAATTCCGAAAGTATGAATTAAAATTTTTTTTTTGCTGCTCAAAGTCTGATATCCATAATTAATTGATGGCTTAACTTTCTCCTTTGCAAATTCCAAAGGGTTGTCTGATTTCAAGCAAAGAAAGGGTGAAACAATCTGGACCGTGAATATTCAGATACAATACACTGGTAAATGTCAAGAAGGTTTTCCTAAGTTCCTCTTACAAAACAAAATACGGTATAAGAGTTGAATGAGTAACCGCGTCACCTTAACTCATTAAATTTCAGTCGAAAACCTGACCTATTCTCATCATTGAATCAATCGTCGAAAGAAACTGAATACTTTAAAATAAAATAGCACTAGTAACAAAAAACTCCATCTCGGTATGATGCAATGCCACTCAGAAACAACTCACACTAGCACGTCGAATGACTAGCCACCTATTACTCAAAAGATAGTACCAAATCATAAAATTAGTGCTTAGACATGATTGATAATAATATTATGAAATCTTACTAGTAATGATGAGCATGATGGAAAAAAAATAGTACCTAGTTTCGCAACATCCGGGAGTGAACGGGGGTCTCGTGACCCACTTATTTTGCATATCTATGAGGTTCTACAATATTGTACCAATTAGTATTCAAAAGAGTAAATTATGGAGTTTTTTGCAGTTCTCATCCATGGGAATGACATTTTGGAAAATCGCATTTTCAAAATCTACCATTTAACTTTTCTTTAATGCCGTTTTAGGGCCACTATTAGGTCAAACACATTTCAAAAAGAAATTCCAGTTAAAACGAAGACTTCCTCAAGAACCTCTAAAACCCTTCAATTTATGAGCTTCAATTCATCAAACATAAGCCTAATAAATATATTGTAATCCCCAAACAAGACGTGTTTCCGTTCGAGCCACTTTCCTAAGAACAAGTAACAACGGACATATTTCATTACATCACTATCGATTTATCGATACGATGAAAGTTTTATTATAGTGGAACGAATCGAGTCGTTGATATTTTGCGTGACGTTGGCTATTTGAAACACGTGCGTGTACATGGAGGGTAACGATGAGCTTTTTTGGATGTGGTATAGGTCATGTTAAATTTCATGCTCGTGTAAGACGACTTCTAGGTACTTGTTGTCCAAAATAAGACCCTTCTTTTTCAATATTAATGAATTTCAATTAATTTATTGGTCTGATAATTTCGGTTAATGTTGTAAAAAGTAATCCAGATCTGGTCACATATAATATTCTAGTTTTAAAGAATACATACAAAAAGCCGCCACCGTACTAATTCACAAAAATATACTTTCACTTTCCCAAAAAATACCACATCCATCGTTAACAGAGTTCAATACTCCACAAAACCTCGTCCAAGATATCAATGGAGTTATAACACCAATGTGGATTTCCTTTAAGACTCTGTTCATTCACTATTTGATAGCTATTAATTATTTTCTCTTGGGATGCATACTTGTCTTTTTCCGAGCTTTTATTTAGAAAAAAGCCTCGATATTTTTTCTCCTTTTTAGTCAGAATTGTTGTACGTTCCCTTTGTGGGATTATAGACGGTTGATTTAAATAAACTCATCAGAAACCCTCGTAGTCAGATACTATAAAAAAGCGTTTTTCTAACAACACCACTATATCAAAAACTACAAAAATTATAAAAACAACTTCCTTTCCAATGCACTTTTAAGGAATTCCAAATCCTTGTACGAATCGTTAAAGGAAATAGAAACAGCTACAGATAGCAGGCGCCTGACACACTGAACTTGAACTGCTAGCCCAACCAGCATACTGATTCACTTTCATCTTTATTCAATCAAATACCTACGAGCCTATGGCCTAGTATCGGAATTCTTAGAGCAATTGATTTAGAGTTAGGCTATAGAATAGCAACGAAAGTTGGTATGTTACTGGGGATATTTCTTGGCCCTTTATACTGCTTCAGTGCATTTAGGAAAACATTCAAAGCCCTCAGAAAAGAGTAAGATAATCAGACTAAATTCTAGAAATCTGATAAAGTTAAAACGTTGTTTGGTTTTAATTTAATTATTGATTATATTTTTTTAAGTAGAAAAGAAAGTATTTTTAAAGTTTAAGATTGATTTAAAATTAAAATAGGTTATGGGAAGATTTCGGGATATGATGAGATGAAAGATAGGCGTATAGCTACTATTTGATGTTACGCTTTGCTTTTCTGGCATCTTTATTTTTAAGACATTGAAAATGTATCACAGATCACATTACAGTCATTTAAAAATGAGGTAATTTCAATACGACAAAAATGCGGGGAAAGTGACGACGGTATTGTATTTCCAGATTTGTAACAATCTCTTCCTTCACCAGATTCAAGTGGCCCGCCCAACACCACACAGGTTCTGCTACTTTCGCATTTAACATCATGGGTTTCCGATCATTATATCAAGCAAGGTCAACAAACTTACACCCCCATATGTATAGCATTAAAACCACTTTTACTTTTAGCTTTTTAACATCATAATTTGCACAACTAGTTTATTATACGTAAATGAAAGTTGAATAATTCGGTTATACGACGAAATTTCGTTGGAAAATAAAATGGCATTCTAGTTGAACAAGTAGAACTAGATTTTTGGTATTTGTTTTCACTTTTAGCTAATTTCTCTAGTTTTTTTTAGGTAGTTCTTTGGCCTTGAGATGATCTTAGATTTATGATTCTACTTTAGCTAATGCGGTTGTTTGAATTACCAATAACAGAATAAATTATCAATTAGTGTAAAGTATTTTTTATATAATTATACTAACATTACTGCGTCTCCTCTTTAATTCATAATTTCAACAATTCCTTTATTTTATATCTGACTATCATTAACAAGTATTTTATCTTACAATTTGTATGTAGCAAATTAGACATCAATAAATTCGATTCCCACAGTTTTTGGTGCAAGGAGTCCTCCAGGGCATCAAAATTTACCTCTAAGTGACCATAGCTTCTTAGTCTCACTTTAAATCTTTTGAATATAATAATCCCTCTACTTTTTTATCCGAACTGTGCTCAAAAGATCAATGAATGGATATATCGTGATACAAACATGCATATCAATATGCAAAACCAGTTTCCTCATTCTTACGAAACAGCTTAACGATCTGTTATCTCATGCACGAATAATAAGTTTGATCGTCGAATTTTTATTAGTTTGTCGATCAAAATTAATTCTAAAATATTGTTTCCCATTGGCCTGCTTTAGCTCTGATTTAGTTAAATTCTACTACAACCCTGTCTAGAAAATACATCCAGGGATATCATTTGTATAAAAAATTGTTCGACCTTTTTTCGGTGTTAAGATACTATCCATGTTTTTTTATTAATGTTGACTTTACTAATCAAGGCTTTAGTTTTTAAACTTATTTCAACTGAGAGTCACAGAACAACATCTTGGCTTTTGAATCTAGTGATTGCATGCGATTCGAGTATCAATAATCTATGTGAACCTGAACCTCAGAGAGGGTACATAATTTTGATTTTTGGTTCTTCATCATCATCACCCGTCTTGTTGTTTTCCGTACCTTCTTTTAAAAGCTGCAAGTCCCTGAAAAGCTCGTATATTAAGAGATCTAGTTAACACAGCTATCAGAAATGAGTTAGTAACACATACATCACAGTTTTTGCTACAAATTGCTCTTTCTATCGCGCGTGCGACCGTAATTGGTTCAGTATGACTTTTTGTAAGTTTATTACAATGGAGTCATGTATTAGCAAAAAGTAAATCTTCACTTTCATGGTACACAATTTAATTGGTGTTAAGTTTTTAGTTGATGAATAGATGATTCTAGATTCAATTCTTATTAAATGTAAGTACTTTATGGGCATAGCCTTCGTTTTCATTTTCTTTAACGGGAATGTATATATCTTTATAGAAGTCTCGTTCATCACCTTTAATAACCTATAATTTTCTTATGGTACTTACAACCTGAAAACTTTGGACTGGACAGGTTTTTTTTACGTATCTTTTACCAGTAGCAACTTATTGTATACAATTGCAAATTCCGCTACAAAATCTTTTAAACCTCGCACGTAATCGTTGTGTGTGGCTTATGCCGAGTTATTATCAATGGAGCCCGCGTTTTGGATCAGAATGTTATCCACGTAGCTATACAAGGTGTGGTCGAACACCATCTTATGAATACTTTTTTTCAGGTGGATTCAGGCTGTTGAGCTAACTTACTATGAAATTAACTAGAAATTTGACTACCACATGTTGCACTTATTCTTTTTAAGTGTTTTTAACCGGTATCTAAATTACTTCGATAAGTATTTCGTTATCAAAATAATATGACTTTTTTTTAAAGAGAAGCCAAAAAATCTACTTTCATTCATGATTCGATTTCTAAAAACAATACAACAACGCACGTTTCAATTAACAACAACAATAAAAAAACATTAAACAATAAGACACTTAATCTTAAAATAGGAAAACGTTCTTCTCACGTTAATACGGACATTATATAAAAAATAATAAAAAAAAAAACAAGAGTATACACGCAAACATTACACCGGTCCGTATTCGTACGGAGCGTTACGCAATATTAGAAATCATAAAAACGTATGTATGTCTATAAGTTTACGCGTCAATTGCCTTGGGGGGTAATCAGAGTAATTTCAGATATTTAGCTGTATGTCCGCTTTCTGTGAGACGTTTTAACTTGGCTTTTTGTTGTATTCAAATTTTAGATTTTTAATGATGAACAGGTGTTGTTTTTATTGCGGTTTCGGAAGTATTTGATATTCGTATACTTTTTTTTTTTAAGTTGAGATTGCTTTTTGTGTTATTGCTTGAGAAATCACGTTTTTGACTTATCTGAGCTACTTATTGATTAAAATGTAGAGTTTGAATTCAATTTATTCGTGCTATTTAAGTTAAAATGGACATATATAGTTATTCTATCTCTCTCGCCGGATAGTAGTAGTTAGTTATAATTACTAGATCAACACCTCTATAGCTGTGGTCCACGGACTGTGACAGCACAATAATGAATTTTGGTTAAACGAGTGAAATGAGCGATTATTATTACAGAAGCTATATTTTTTTTTCTCAAATTCCAACGTTTATCTTTAAATCTATCGTTTTGTAGTGCAAGGAATAAACTCACGCTTCTGACCACCACACCACATCAACTCTTAATGCTCTATAACCTATATACGAAATAAAACCTCCTTTATTAAATCTTATACTTTTTTCGGACTATATTTTTCCGAAACCATGAGAAATAGACATATCTAAACAGCTTGACGATCTCCGATCCACTCTTTCACGGTTGGTTTACTTGATAAAGCCGTTAGACTAGACTAATGATGCGTTGATAAATGAATATATACTATTATACACACTAATTAATTTGAATATTTTATAATATGTTAATTTTGTTACGTATTTTGATTTGGACTGTCTTGAGGTTTTTAATTTAATGATGGACGATGTGTTATGTAACGTATTAATGTTAATTAAACTAGTTTTGGGTTGTTTGAGTAGATTATGTGAATTTTTCTTGTTCAAAATAGGCTTGTAGAGTTGTTGGCTATATTTTAGGTTTGTAAACGGATGTGAAGAAAAAATTTATTATACTTTTGATACGAACTTTAATCGTTTTATCACTAATCGTTTTTTAATTGTTTAAGGATAAGGGTATGCATTAACGCTGGTCCATAGGTAATTAAGAGAGACATAGAAGTCCAAAACGTTGATCCAACGAAGTCTAACCTAATCTAAACTAGACTCTGAGTATTAACGAAGATTTTCAGAGCACGACAGTCGAAACGTCTGCCTGTCAAGAGTGCGAGACAGGAGTATCATGATGGTTAGCCATCAGCATGACGAAAGGAGGAGGAGAGTAGGTATTTAACCAAAAAAAAGTTGGAAAATACAATAACAGCTGTTTAATGACAGTACATTTACTCTACTTCTGTTTTTAAGAAGGTTTGACTGATGATTTTGGGGTTCAATAGTGAAGTAGCTTACTCTGTATCGGAAAATGTATGAATCTATATTAATATATAAAGCTGAAGAGTTTGTGTGTTTGTTTGAATGCGCTAATCTCAGGAGCTACTGGTCCAAATTGAAAAATTTTGTGTTGAATAGACCTTTCTTCGAGGAAGGCTTTAGGCTATAAACCATCACGCTGCGACTAATAGGAGCGAAGATAAAATGGAAAATGTGAAAAAAACAGGGCAGGTATAAATCTCTTACACACGGGGACGAAGTCGCGGGCAACAGCTAGTTCATAATAAATCCCAACTTCAAAAAAGGTTATTCCGAGTAGAGACGTCACAAACAAAAATGGCATTTATTACAATCATAAAAGTTAACCCTCCGGTGGTCAGAATAAATTGAACATAAAACTACACTCGCAGTGGAATATAAAGATACATTAATTTAATTTATAATAATAATGAAAAGTGAAAAGAAAGTGTTATAAATTATTTTTGTTTCGTACAAGTTTAACGATTTTGATGGGATAGGTAATAAGTTTTGTTTTAAAAGATTTTTTTGGTTCACATGAATCGTAATGTGAAGTCATTACTGTATGCATGAAGTCTCAGTGTCGACTCCCGATCGTCAAAATCCTAGCTCTTTCTCTACTATGTCGGGGTCGGCTTCTAGTTAAACCGGTTGCAGCTGAGTATCAGCGTTTTACAAGGAGCGACTGCCTATTTGACCTTCTCAACCCAGTTACCCAGGTAACTGAGGGGTCTAGATAAGGTCCTGAGTCAAACAAAATAACTGAGTTTTTGTTTAAAAGTACCCACTTCACCTGATTGCAAGGTATTAAAAAAGTAGATCCGATGGTTGGTCGCCTGACAGCAAGTCGTTTTTCCTGAAACGTGACTTATGTGAAGCCAGCGCATCTTTATTTTGAAGTTATGCTATTAAGATTACGAACCTTGATCCTTGTCGTTTTGAACATCTGACACTACAATAAAGCCCATACAAGTAAAGCGGTGATCCTGTACGACCATGACTTTGCCGTCCCATAAAAGTCACAGAGTCTCACAAATTACGCAAATGTTGTTGTTTACATATTCAGATAGACACATCGTACCCAAAATAAGAAAACTTGCTGTTCTAATAGAGTCAGACAATCCACCTTTCTTAACGCACCGATAGCCGAGTAGTTAAGGTCACCATGCCGCACCCGCTGTGCGCAACTTGTCCCGGGTTAGATACCCGCGTAGGTCAAGTGTTTGCATGGTCTACGTATGCTTGTCCTGTGTCAAAGTATCTTTTCATTTCTTTCAAATTTAATTTATGCATCACTACGCATAAATTAAATTTATGCGGAAATATTTTGTTTAAATAAAAATATACATACACAACAAAAAATGTGTACAATACTATCCCACACTGATTATAATCCGAACTAATAAGTGTAAATGTACAGGAGATATAAGAGTAGCTCGCATTGAATAGGTTCAAACCGTAACATAAACTTATAACCTAGGGGTCTAAAAGGAACTGGTTGCCGTCTTGTTAACCACTTACAGAAATAACATTCAATTAATTTATAGTTTAGATAGTACTTAGTATCATTATAGAAATAAAACTTTTAGGCATTATTGAACAGTCTACAGTTTAATTACTTAAAGAAATTAAAATTAAATTAAATCATTCATTCTATAAGTGGGATATATCGATGCTTCAAGATGTATTTTTTGAAATCGCCGGAGTCGACCTAGATTCAAAACATTAGAATCTGCAACCGCCAACCTGCAGTGAGCTAGCAATGCTTATACTTCCCCTACATGGGAAGGGGTCTGTGGTCTGCTGTGAGACATTTATAGTCGGTTATATAAAAAGATGTTCCACAGTTGCAGCAAGGTAGTAGTAGTTTTGAAATAATTGAAAATTAAAAGAGGTTCATAATTCAACCCTTTTTCAAATTTTTGTGATTCTTGTTATTTTCGAGACCCGTTACAAATCATATTAGCCCAATTAATTAAAGATAAATTTCAGCAACATCTGAGTATTTTAAGAGTTATTACTTTATTAATATTTAATTAACAAGAACGAACTTCAAATTATTATTGTTTATTAATGACCTTAGAATTTGTCAGTGATGAAGTCTCATTACAAAACTGAACATTTATGATTAAATACAAGCTAAAAGCATAAATTTAATAGGCGTTAATGAGTCGACTGTCGAGTAATTATCGAATAACCTACTCAATAGTCTGACCTACGACACACACATACCTGTTTGACGCGTAAACTAGGCAGAGGTATCATCATATCCTCATTCATAAAAGCAGCCATCTAATACTCCCTGTAGATTTATTTAGTGAAGAGAAATGTAACTAGAAATATGGCTAAATTCGATGACTAAATAAATAATACAATTTTCAAAAATAATCTCGAGAAGGCGACACTCTTAAATGTCTCCACCATATGTAAAATTGAAGGTTGAAAAATAACTACATTATTTGGTTTCATTAATTTATTTTAAGAATACAATATAAAAGTAAATCGAGAACTAATAAATAAATAGAAAAAAAAACAATTTATGGAGGTCGCAAGGTCTATGGAAATGTGAATAAAAAAAGAAAATTACGACATTTATACAAATATCATACTAGGTATGAAAGAATTTTAAGCATACGAATAATTTGACATCACTTAATATATGAGCTCCTAATTTCAATCCAAGATTTTTATTCGCGACTTATTTATTTACGATCTTTTAGGGAAAAGTTTTCTTAAGTTTCTGGGTCACTCAGAAATAGGTCGTATTAGTCCAATTTAAAGTATGAAATTCAGATGACACTAGTAAGACTAGAAATCAAAATCGCGATCTAGGCAAGCCGAATGCCCATTATACCCAAATAACTTCAAAGTAATATAAAATAACACAAATTCGAAATTAACAGAATCAGTCAAACGTACTTTTTAATTTAAACCATGTCATTATAATAAAAACTAAGCCTATCTCATTAAGTTTTATAATGTAAGTGAAATTGAAGAAATTGCTCATAAGAAATTTGTTAAAGTAGGTATGAATTCAAATGTATCAAATTAACCTAATTATCAAGTTAAAAACAATAAATTTATGAGAATGTAAACATACAATACATACATACACACATATAGGTTATAAGCTTGATATACTCAAAAACGATTTCTAATCATACTTAATTAAATAAACCTTATTTACCTATCTCTACTTATGTTTGTATAATATTACATCATATAACTAGATTTTCTACAAATACTAAAAATATAATTCGAGATTTATTAAAATGCAGGCTTAGTCGATTTCTCTAAATTTTCACTCTCTTTACAATTAGTACTTGCATTGGCATTACTAACTAAACAAAACCTCATCAATACTAAAGCTTATTTTCAACCAGAAGCTAATTAATTAAAAATCGATTTTGCATAGTTAAATTTAAAGGACAAATACAAAATCATTGTAAGTATTTGTCCCTACACTATCATCGCCATCATAAAAAGTATTCCACCTGTAGCCGCATCTATAACATTCGTAACACGCATTGCGCTTGCTCATTTCGGCTCAAACCCCGCAGTGGGGGGACGCAGAATAAAACCGCTTTCTGTCCGTCCCCTCACCACATTTCACTTACCACCGCGAAGGAGTGTAGGACCAAAAAAAATGAAGGCCTTCCTTGTATTCTTAGTGTGTGTGGTAGCAGTTAGCTGCAAGCCTGCAACCTCTGATGATGACGTCATCGGGTCAGTCGTCGGGGTTGTCAAGAGCTGTGCCGACGAAGATCCCTGGATGTGTATCAAGGTGTGTTATAATTGTGTTGTGTTGTGATGCCCCTGGTCTTTGGACTACTACCTCTTTTATTTCCTGTCAATCACTTTCATCCTCGTTTTGATAATTTTTGACTTAATCACGATCACTCCTATAATTATTGCTACCTATTTGGGTCGAATCGCAATTTTAATTTACAACGTCCTCTGAGGCATACTGTGCTACTTCCCATTCCGGAACTATAAAAAGTCTAGAAAATTTCATTTGTTCAATACGACTCCAATTATTTGAATAAATGTTTTCTGTGGACTTAATTGTGATTGTACTAATAAGCTTTTTGAACCGCAATTATAAACTCCAGTTCATTTATTTCTAATTATTTCTTATTCAATAATTATATTTTTTACCTTTACATTTAACTAATTTCATTCTGTTTCAATTTTTTTTTTTTTACCAATTAGCACCTCAAGCCTAACAAATGCAGCAACTTAATGATTTAGCACATTACTGTTGCTAGCAACAAATATTTGTTCAACTATTTGACGCAGATCTTAAACTAACTACTTTAACACAAATATTTAATTACTTTAAAAAGCTTTTAAAGTAAACATCTTGCTTCAATTGTTTTGATTTTATTCAATTCAATGAAAAAAATCCTATTGCTGTGATAGCAAGAGATACCAATGAGAATTTTATGTGAGCTCTCGCAGTACATTGAAAAACAAAAAGCTAATTTTCTTTTCTTTTGTCAACAGGAAAAATCTATGAGATTCTTAGAAAACGCAGCTTCTGCTCGCGAATTGAAGCTTGCCGATGGTCTCGCTATCTACAATGTTGGCACATCACGCTCTGCTAGGTCCTACGAACCCCTTCCGGAAGAACCTCAGGCCAGGGAGAACCAGGTCGAGGCCAGGCTAGTGGATGCCGCAGCTGACTTCATGGAAAACCATGTGATCCAGCTCCGCATGCCCAAGAGCACCGTCGAGGACATGAAGCGATCCCTTGAGGAAGGTTAGTAATAATTTAAAACCTTAAATTCAACACTACATGATTTAAAGTCCCTTGCAGTAGTAATCATCCAGAATTTGATCTCAGTAGTCACAAAAACCTATTTGAAGCTAGAAATAATCATAAAGTCCTATCAAAAGTTGCAATAGATATGAATCTCACACTTGTAACAATAGCTAAGCATTTAAGACGAATTAAAACACGTAACCCCTTAAATGTTTCAAACTCTCATTCACATAGTAATATAAACAACAATTCACGTAAAATTAGCGGAAGCTATTCTCAGCCACTTCCCATAAAAATTACTCAAGCATTTTTCCCACATAACAGAAATAATTACATGTAGCGCTTCTAATAAGATGAACACCCAAACCACACACAAATTTATCACTAAACCTGTATTTAACATCTACCGTATCATTAAGGTGCAATTCTCGTAAGCGATCAAATTATTTCAATGGAACAAGTGAAAGTTTATGAGAAATATAATTAAGAAGCCCAAAAGTTGGAACAACAATACCTTGTTAAAAGGGCAAACATTTTCTACTGAGGTCAATCAAAATCTCATCAATGCAGTAAAACAAAGGTCCCTTTATTGTTATTAACAAAAGTATAACTAAACAATTTCACGGTACGTAGTCGGATGCTTAAAGTTGTTAGTTCTGCCAATTCGTTACAGAGAATTATGAAACGTATTATGTTACAAGCAAACTAATTCATAAAACTGGTTTTAGTATAAATTTAGATGGAAAACATAAAATTCTGAGAGAGGTCCAAAAACTAGTATTAGTAGTGAAATTTTCGAACGGACCTCCCAATTGTTTTTAATATTAATATGATACAAGTCACGACATAGAAGCAGGTAACGTCATAAAAGTAAAAAGTCGTTACATAAACCCTGTAGTCATGTTCATGTATAATTCCCTGCATACTCTCGCCAAATAAATTAAAACACGCCGAAACCTGTTTGGCGTGCTTGAGAATTTTAAAATAGAAAGTCCGATCAAAAAATTAATCTGATGTTACACATGACGAGACGAAATTAATACCGAAACTAAAACAGGTGCGTTACGAAATATAGAAAATTTGAAACGGACATCCGGAACACAGCCTGAGAAGCTAGAAAACGTCAGAACAAGTCTCGAGAGGGTTTCTCTAACCTATTAACAAGGTTGATTATCGTGGAAAGCGGACGAACTGTTTCTGGTTCTTGCTAGATGTCCATAGTACGAGTTTACTATGTGGGCTCAACTAGTTCTGAAGTTCCGCTAAGACGGACCGCGATTGAAATCTCTATCAAGAAACGAGTAAAAGTAACGCTCCAGGCGTAATCTTGCTAACGAAATATGGATGTAGGCTCGAAGCTTTCGAATTGGTACCAGCCAAACACTTTCTAGGTGAATGGGGTTATGCAAACCTGATGTTACATGGTGAATTTCAATTTCAGTCGAGTGCTAAGGACATTGAATCTCAATGAGGTTTCCATAGCCGATTAACATTTGAACTTAAATAGTAAATTATCTAAACCGGGCACGCGGCCATTTTAAATTCAAATACGCATTTGCCTACAAACACCTTTTCTTGGCTGACCACGTGCAAGTACGTATGGTTTAAAGTCATTTCAACTAGAAAGTGTATTAAGTTAATTAAAATTTATATACTTGGCTTTCAATGTTCGCCATTGATGAGTACGCTTTGAACATAATGTTATATTACCACAAGCCTCTATAAGTTTTCTTGTTCAATAACTAGCTATCGGTGTTTTTACTTATTTATTATTAAAACGTTTGCCGGCGCAACCTCATTTATTTATGTGTAGTTGGAAAGTAAATACTTGTAAATTGTGTGATCATTACAAGACTCAGAGCCGACGATGAAATTGGCCAACAAGAAATATTTAACCCTATGCAGTTGTCTATAAAATTTAATCTTCTTTGCAGGCCGTGGCAAGAAGAAGAAGCTGAAGCAGCTCCTCCCCATCCTCGCCCTCGTCCAGCTCAAGATCCAGTCTCTCATCCCTCTGTTCCTCGGTATCATCGCTTTCGCCGCCGTCAAGGGTCTGATGCTCGCCAAGGCCGCCCTCCTCGCCTCTGGATTAGTCCTCCTCAAGAAGCTGCTGTCCAAGAGCGAGCACCACGAGAGCTACGAGGTCGTTGCCCACCCCCACCATGATGAGCACTTCAGCCACGGCAGCGGTGGTCACGGAGGCTGGGGCAGGTCCGCTCAGGATGCCCAGAACCTGGCGTACAGCGCCTACTCCAACTAAACCTAAGATAAATCTAAGTCCTTAAGGCCATGGTTAATCTTCATGTAGCTTAGTTTGGACCTCAAAGTAACGATTTTAATTTATTATTTAATAATTTATTTAAATTATTTATTGATTGTTGAACGAGTGAATCTTGTCTCGAATTTTCATTAGCATCGCCGGCATCTTTAATCTTATCTGTCTCTTCCTACATTGTACCTGTTTTAATAGTATAATTTTCTTAAAGTACAAATGTATCTACGATAATAGCTTTAATTTTTATTTTTGTTCATCTGTAACAGACTGGCAAAGCCAAGGAGAATGATATTTTTATTTTAGTATCAATTTATATGTGTTCATTTCTAACTAGTCGATCTATATTTCTCTCTTCTTTATATATTTATATATATTTTATATTGCTTTTGTAAATATGTTTCGTATCCACGTATATAAGTAAAACATTATTTTTTGCATCTTCGATTATAAACCGTATATATTTTATGATATGTATATATATTGCTTTATATATTGTAGGTGATGTCTTCGTGTGTTAGTCTTCTACTCTTTCTTTAGCTGTTATAATTTATTATGAACCACCCAAATAAACTAAATATAACAGTTGTTTTTAAAAAAACCTTGTGTTATTTTCAATCCCATCAAAACCTGGCAAACCCTATTAGAAATAAGGCATAACTGGTTTGAGTTTGAGAAGTATCTAACATCAACTAAGAACGGATATAATAATGAATCACAGAAATACTGCAACCTAGAAAAAAATACAACAAACCTTTTTGAAATTTAATCACACACCCAAAACTTTTCCTTCAACAATTACCTACAAATAAAAGCTACTTAAACCTAACTAGTCATTATTATTCCGTTCAGGTTGTTAAATGTAGCATCAAACTGCTTATCAACTTGTAGACTTGGTCAAACATTCTTGAACAGTGACCCACAACAGGTAGACCCCAGTTTTTAAAGCCGGAGACAAAAACAATATTACCAATTATAGACCAATTGCAGTTCTATCAGGAATTTCTAAGATTTTGGAGAAAATAATTAACGTTAGGCTTATTAAATATCTTGAGAGCAATAATTTGCTTTCGGATCGCCAATTTGGCTTTAGATCAAAAAGATCAACTAACCAAGCGGTGCATCAGCTAACTAACTATGTATGTACAAGTCTAGATAAAGGTATGTACACAATGGGGATCTTCTTAGACCTTGCCAAGGCATTTGACACCATTGCTTGCTCTCTGTTATTGTATAAACTGGAAAAAATTGGTATAAGAGGAACACAGCTCAAATTATTCTCGGACTATCTTAATAACCGTGAGCAGTGCGTAAAAATTGGTCAATATAGAAGTGCGGGACTAAACAGCAGTAGTTACGGAATCCCCCAGGGTAGTATATTGGGACCTACTTTATTCCTAGTTTACATAAACGACCTGTGCAATTTGTCTCTGCAAAATGGTGTCATTATATCGTATGCTGATGATACAGCTCTTGTGTTCTCAGGCAAGTCTAAGGATGAGGTCTATCAAAATGCCCAAAATGGTTTTAATGTAGTGTCTAACTGGCTTAACAATAATATTCTAACATTAAATTCAAGTAAAACAAATTACATGTTATTTTCAATGAGAAATAGTAATAAGTCGACTACTAACCTAAATATTTATGCGCATAAGTGTAATACGAGCGCGTCCGCGGCGACTGCATGCGCTTGCCCTACATTAGTAAAAACTGACAATACTAAATATCTAGGTGTCACTATTGACAGTCACCTTAATTTCCGTAAACATATTGATTCATTATGCACCAGAGTACGTAAATTAATCTATATCTTTAAACACTTACGCAACATTGCAGACTTTAATCTAATTCGCCAGGTGTATATGGCTTTGTGCCAATCCATTCTTACCTACTGCATAGGCTCATGGGGTGGTGCATCTAAATCTATTATCTTGCCCCTAGAACGTGCTCAAAGAGCAATCCTAAAGGTCGCCACCTTTCGTCCTTTCAGGTTTCCTACTCACCAGTTATACAGGGAATGCAAAGTACTTACAGTACGCCAGTTATTTATTCTACATATAGTACGACTCCAGCATACTGAAATTGGTTTCAGCCCGGTACCTTCCGGCAAGAGAAGAAAGGATTTAGTTTGCACTAACCCACAAACGCAACATGCTTTTACTAACAGATTTTATTTATTTCAAGGACCCTATTTATATAACAAGTTTAACAGGCTACTTAAGTTATATAGTGTAAGCTTAAATAGGTGTAATAGAATGGTAACAGAATTCTTACAGTCCCTCAATTACTCAGATACGGAAAAATTTCTAGAAATATTACAATAAACTGTTTAGCTTAGAAATTATAATAATAAGTACAGGTAATGTAATTAAATAATTCAGGACAGCTTGTCCTGCTTAGTCTTTTATAATACAATTAAGTGATAGAATTACATTAAAATATCCATCAATCATTTTTCTGCACTGATAACCCGAAACACAGGTTTAAAACAAACCTAGTTCGGGTGTCCCTATATTATCTTTAGACCATCCTTCTCGTATATTATTATGTTTTGGTGTAGATTAACTCAACTCCTATGATTATGACTATTAAGATATTTTTACTGGTTTTACATCAGAGTCATTTGTATTCGTACATGTATTTAAGTAATGTGAACTATGTTTTTAATAAATATATTTTTAATTTTTTTTAATTTTAATAACTTTGATATTGCTATACGCAGTGCGTCTTGTTGACCTAAATTGTGTGCAGTAGCTTCCTCGTGTAGGCTTGTTTTGATGTCTTTAGATTGATCAGCTTTAATAGTTGTGTGTTCGATGTCAGTAGTGGTAGCAATACTATCTTTTTCTTCTACTTGTGACTCGAAAAAGTTATTCAGATTTAAGTCTTTTTTATTATTTTAAACTGCTTCATCTTCTTGTATTTAAGATGCAGGATTCTTTCTTTAGTTTTATTTATCGAAGAATACGTTATTTATTTTATTTTTTTCGTTATAGGATAAATAATTTCAATTAATAAATTCATTCATTCGTACATAAATTTGAAAAAAGAAAATAGCTCGTAAAATAAAACCTCGTCAAAATTTGAACTGAATATTCATAATGTTCGTATAAGTGCATCGATATTAAAATCTGAATTATCAATGATTTACTAAACAAACTGCAACAGAAACTGTGGATGGTGGGGCAAAGTAATATAATGCAGAATAAACAGTATATACTGAAGCTTGAAAGTCTATTTATAGATTTCTACGACCAGGGATCACTGACCTTGCAATTTCACTTCCCATTGGTAAAGTATCTAGCTTATAAAGCTCTCTGGGAGCCAACACTATCCATCGAGTATTAGAACCGTCTGTTGCTGGAATTTGGAACATTGGTTTATTGAAAATGCCGAAACCGGACACTTGGTAGGTATACCTAGTCTGTTTAACGTTTATTTTTAGGGTGTTTTTTGTGAACTAGTTTCTTTAAATGCGTGGACTGTGTTGCTAAGAAAATAGTTATACATCGTAGCCCATTTCGGGAAGCGCTTGTTAAAGAGCCAAAATTAATCAATGTAATTGAACCAGATCCCGTATTGGGGCAAACAAATCAGCGATTCCAAAGTTATAATGTTATTGAATGATTGGCCATCGAAAGTTAAATCGTTTATGTTTGAGACAGCATGAGAGTTAACGGGGCCCTCAAACGGATCGCTTTTTTTATTCAATTAAATAGATTTAATAATTTTGTGACTACTTGTCACGTTAATAGTATGTATATTTTAGTAGTATTTCCGTTGAACAGACTATGTTTTAAAGCAATCAAAGATGATTAAATCACTTTGGAAGCCTACGTGTGGCCTAAACTGTGTAACCACGGTGTAAAATCTACCCTTGAAAGACGAAAAAGCCATATTATATGTCAGGAATGTCAATGTTTTCGTTTTACATTTGTGGTTCATTTTCGTGAATGCTATCCAAATTACCGGCCACGGTAGTCTAATTTTCTCTTCGCACGCAAATATGGAATATGTACATATATCTCAGATCTATTTGTTTCATGTCTATCTATGTGATTTACGAGTAAATCTGGAAACGCGACCACAGTGTTAGAGAAATCCTTGTAAATTGTTTTCCATTTCTTACAGATAGAGAAATTAGGTTACGTTTGTAGGATTCTTGGAGTATTTAGCATTTTCTAATCTGCTTGCTTAATTGTTATTGCTGATCATTTCCTTAGTCGGTTCTACCTTTAGTTGATTTTTAATAACCAAAGACAGTTTTGTTATGAATATATCATGCATATTGTGACATTTAGGTGTGAATTATTATTGGAAACTATACAATTATGTGCTTAAGTTAAAATTATTTGCAAACAATAGATATTGAGGTTAGGAGTTAATTGATGTGCCATGAAAATATTATACTGAAATTAAACATTTATAATAAT
Organism: Trichoplusia ni; assembly: GCF_003590095.1. Taxonomy (NCBI): domain Eukaryota; kingdom Metazoa; phylum Arthropoda; class Insecta; order Lepidoptera; family Noctuidae; genus Trichoplusia; species Trichoplusia ni. The sequence goes on from NC_039478.1 coordinate 20,367,126, forward strand.
TATGGCCACAAGATAGGTCTTCCTCTTCTTCACTGCACTGTCATAAGTTAAGTGAGTCAGAAAAAAACATTATTTTATCAATATTCTATAACCACAAATTTTCTTTTAAAAATAATAATCAAAGATATTTACAGAAATTATTGGAAAAATTACCAATCAAACAAAGAAAGCTGCAGTTAAGTTTTAAACTTAAGAAGTACTTAAACTATTAGTTATAATTAATGTCCGAGAGAAAGTCTCACTATATGATATGATAATATAATTAATTATAACGAAAGTGTTAACAATCCAATTTGGGACTTTTACTTAATCTGTGATTTAAAAAGCGTAACAATATGTAGAGAAGAGAAATGTTTTTTATGACGTTTTTAAGGGAATTTGGAACCCACTTCTTTAAGAAATACTTGTGTACTTAAGAAAACATGACCGAAACTAAATCAGCTGTTGAGGCTTATTTCAAATTGTCGATAATTTAGTTAGTCATGATGGTTAAGGGCTTCATAAGAATAAGTATGAAATGACATTTATTAATAATTTACATTGGCTAAACAAAATACAGAATAATGATCATTACACATAATGTTATGAGGCATACATGTTAACCGCAGTAGGTAGGTAGTCAATAGGTATTATTATGCTAATGCAGACGTCATACTTACTACCTAAAACTGTATTTCAAGTGGGGTATAACCATAGTCAGGCAGAAAGACTAGATATCGAGAAAAACAGAAGTGTCTAGAAGGTGAACGAGAAAACTTTTCCCAAACGTTGGGATCTTCTTCTTCTTGATTGTTTGCTTAATACTGAGGATTTTGACTACAATTGACATCCTCTACAAATATGATTACCACTAACTTCTTCCAGTGGCTCTTGTCTTATCTAATCCATCCATAGGGATCTACGTAAAAAAGGTATGCTAAAATAGTATGACTTTTTTGCCTCCATAAACTTTTCTAGAAAACTCGAAAATTCAATTGACCTTCTTCTACCAGGGACTCTTGTAGAAGAGGGGGATCTAATGTAGCCAAAACAGTGTGACATTACCTCCTTGAAGCTTTTAGAAAATTCGAAACGTAGCCTAGACATAGTCTAGGTTCTAGACGTAGTAAAGATTTTAATCTGTATCGTGAGTCATACATACCACGAGAGTTCGTCTAGTTTCACATAAACTGTATTACGCTTTTATGGAACAACTAGCTGTTGCCCGCGACTTCGTCCGCGTGGTTAGAGATATAAGTTATGATTTATACTCGCCCTGATTTTTTCCACATTTTCCATTGTATCTTCGCTCCCATTAGTCGCGGCGTGATGGTATATAGCCTAAAACCTTCCTCGATTAATGGTCTATTCGACACAAAAATAATTTTTCCATTCGAACCAGTAGTTCCTGAGATTAGCGCGTTCAAACAAACTTTTCAGCTTTATATATTAGTATAAATTTCAAGTAAATTAAAAAAAAACTGATTTAGAAATGACAATGTTTTTGCTTAATACACCAATAGCATATACAATATAAAATTACCAAAGAGGAAAATTTGTTTTAATGGCTGCCCGCGCAATTAACGGTTCTAGTTAGTCATTTAAATGATGGTTCAAGTCGCCAGGGTAGAAATTTTCTTGAGGAGATTCTTCTCTCTGAAGACAACTTAGAAATAATAAAAAAAAAAACTATTTTAGATTTTTATACATCTTTATAAATAATGCAGTACATAATGTGTATGATATTTTTTTTAACGTTAAATATAGGAAATAATTTAGTTCAACTTTCGTTACTGAAAATGAGCATCATTCATGTAGGATTAACATTAAATCATTATTAGCACAGCTTTACAGAGCTAATTGCACAAAAATACATTGGATTAAAAAATATATATATATTTTATTACTTTTCGTTTATACACAAATGTTTAGTGGTACATTATTTGGTTTTGTCTGATAGTAAAAGGTTCTCTATTTTAAATTGACTGACAGACATATTTATCAATCCGTTTTTGTTTTTGTCTTCATAATTTGACGACCTCCGTGGTCGAGTGGCGTACGCACCGGTTTCAAGGTGTCGCTAGCTCTGAGGTCCCGGGTTCGATCCCCGGTCGGGTCAATGTAAAAATTGACATTTTTACATTGTCTCGGGTCTGGGTGTTTGTGGTACCTTCGTTGTATCTGAATTTCATAACACAAGTGCTTTAGCAACTTACTTTGGGTTCAAAACAATGTATGTGATGTTGTCCGCATTTATTTATTTATTATTATTTCCTTTATTTAAATTATAAAACATAAATAAATTCGGTTTCATAAAAGTTTGTTACGCAGTGTCACCGATTTTTTGTATGTTATTAAAAAACGTCTGGTATGTTTTTTTAACTTGAGAGTATGTGATGCTGTAGTGCTTAAACAGTACTATAAGTACCGTTTGAGCGGTACTTGAGAATCTCGTTTCGGTTTAGTACCAGTTAGTCGTAGTTTTAATATTAACTTTTATTTACTTAAGTGCACTTTCTTTTACGAGTGCTGGGAGGGACGGAATAAAAATCTTCACAATTTCGATTACATCACTAAGATTTTGGATTTTGAAATGATCTATTACTATATTATTACCCATAATAATTTTGTAAAACTTTGCCCCTATGATATTCACTAACCAAAATATGTCCTTCATGATAAAATTGAGGTCAACAATCTGCCTTTGTCTTTATCTATAGAAAACAATTTTAGGTGCGTAACTCATTACTTACCACAAATATTGACGATACAATAGTATATTTATTACCAAACCATTCACGTGAAATCTTATACACCCAAATCACACGTTCTCAAAAGTTTTACTATAAACAACAATTCATACACATTCCCATAAAAACGTATCCCATCATTTTATATAATTTACTACAAACTCCAAACAGAAAGTGTTAACAATGGAACGTAAAACAATAGCTTTCAATTTCTTAAAGCGTGCCTCGAAACAAGACAGAAATATTTAATTCAATGAAGGTGGTACAACACGGCATTTGAATTTACAAATATGTCACGAAAAGTGAATCGAAAACAGAACCTCGATTGATGGACGGTCAAATGTTTGTCAGTCGCGTTTGGGTATGTAAAGAATGCGCTTACTTTCTTGGATTCTTTGATTTTTTGACTTCCTACCCTTTCCCGATCATAATATAATTATCGAATATTTTTGGAACAACCAAAAAAAAAATTGTTTGATTCATATTGTATTTATACTCCTCAATATTAATGCAAGGTGATTTAAAACACTGGCTAGGAAATCAATTCCTGCTGTAATCTACTATCCCAAGATCACATTGGTCGATTTTGCTAAGTTTAGGTGATACTTATGAGATCTCATCTACTACATTTAGAGAATTTCAGTTTGGTTTTAAGTTTTGGTGACTGAATACAAATTCGTGAACGGTCATAGCATGTAACTATGTATCCATGCTAGACCGTGCGTGATTTCCTCCATGTTACCGTGAGGAAACGTATAGGAAATTGTACCAAATGATGACTTACATACGTGGGTGTTTATACACGCGATTTCGTATGGATGGCAAGGAAGCCGCGGATGCAGGTCAAATAGATACAGTTAGATGGAAAAATTGTGACCTACAGGTTTCTATAGGATCTCTAGTAATAGAAATTAGTCGCTATAATTTGATACTTTTACAGATTACTCTGATTCATCTCGTGTTTTTTATTGTTGAATACATTGCAAACATAAGTGCTTCAGGTATTACTATCATTGTTAGTATGGGTGTCTTTTTTTCAGATTCTTATCAAAGTCTTGGTTCTGAGTCTTTTTTTCTGACTTAATCTCTCTCCGGGCCTACCTCCGCTAGCTTTTCATTCAAGCCTCATCTGTCCACCAGTATCTCCTCTAGAATGGAAAGTCCGTTAGGATGACCAGAAACACGAAAAAATGGGATATATTTATCTTACCTCATCAATTAAAAAGACGAAAAAAATTTATCAAACAATGCACTTGGAATAACAAATTTCACGGGATAATTAAAAAAATATGGAGGATGTAATTTTGTAGCATCCAAGCCTCCTTCACCAGTTCAGTCGAATGTTCGTTATTTGACTGTACGTTGCGTTTAAGTTTAATAAGTGTTACGGATTCGTAGGCCAGTTAATACCGTATGTAATTGGACGGTTACACGCTGGGCTGAGGCGAAATTGTGTCCTCATATTATTTGGATAACATGCAGTAGTTTAGAACATTTTGTTTTACTTTCCAAAGAGGAAATGGTATTATCAGCCTAATTGCATTTGTGGAATTGAAATTGAATGTATAACAGAAAAACGCGACAGATATTGTGATATAAAACTTGAAGAAGTTTTTATACTATCTTTTAGTTTTTGTTGCTTGAACATCAAAACAAATGCGATTGAAAACTTAAACAAAATGAAAAAATAGAGCCATCTATGTAACATAACTGGAACCATTAAGAAAGCCTTTCTTTTTGTATTGCATGGCACACATTATAACCATCTGCAGTACACGACTAATTAGTTACAACACTTTAAAAAAAACAGAGTTTATCAAGAACCAATAATACAAATTTTGTTAAAACCCCGTTTATTAATAAAGACAAATTATTTATTACAGATTTTTTTGCACGAAAACATGTGATTAACGCTTAACGCTTAAAACAGCGCCATCTATGAGCGTATTACTGAACTATTTTCACGGTCATCTTTGTTTACAATCGCGCAAATAAAACAAAAGTTCAAGGTTTTGCCGCTATGCAATCATGAGTCGACGAACTCTGTTTCTTATTTTACGTTTTTACACTTTTTACATTGATTCACTGTGTTGCAACGAGTTTTTTTTAGGTATTATGACTTAATTCAATGTAAGAGTTGGTCTACGTATTATTATTTTATTTTTAGCCCAATTTGTGAAGTTCCTCTAACTTTTGAAGGAATGACGGTAGCTTTTTTTATTTTTGTAGTAACCTTTCCTTTTAGATAATTAATCAAGCGCTCACTTAATCATAATACTGTGATATGGTCTCGATACAAGATGATCAATCTGATACCGAAAAATAATAAGCCAAGGTCAAAATAATAGTAAAAAAAAGTACATAAAACTACAAAACCCAATATCATCCGTTACTTAAAAGCCTGTTCTATAACATAACTGTTTTTACTTTATCAATAAAATACCTTTTCATTCACAACTTTAGTTGTCAAGGTTACGAGTAAACATGAATGAAATAATACGCCATTGTAAACTACGATAGTGATCGTTGTTTTGTTGCAAGCGGGAGATAATAGATGGCGCTGTCTTGGTTTTTTTGTACCACGGTTGGTGTGCCAGTTTCTTTCATAGTTTTATTTTTGTGTGAAGTAAGTTATTTAACAATACTTTTATTTAGTTTAGATTGTATTTGGTTTTGTTTGGCTCTTAAAGAAAAATTTTATATAAGATGACCTGAATTGTTTTGCTTTTGGAACAAAAAGTTGAGCTTTGTATAGACACAAATAGGTGGAATGGTATAATAATGTTACTTGGCTATATACATACAGCAGGATCTCGAAGGATAATAATCACGAAAAGCTTAACACCTGTCCAACACGAAAAGATGTTGTTAGTGATGATAATCATGAGTTAGAAAGGAAAGAGTATTGAAAAGATAAGTGGAAGAGAAGGATGGAAGAAAATTACATGATTGGCCTGATCAGAAATTATAGGGTAAAGGGCAGCGAGGAGAACTAGAAATAAGGAACCTACCACAATCAATACTAATATTATAGAGCTAAAGAGTTTGTTGTTTGTTGGAAATCGCTAACCTCAGGAAGTACTAGTCCAATTTGTAATACTCCAAGTGTTAGACAGTCCATTTATTAAGGAAGAGTAAGGGGGTATATACCAATATGCTGGGATGAATATCAATGGAACAGTAATGAAATATATATTATGTTAAAAAATCGGGAAGATGATGCGTGCACTCTAAAAAAATTAATCCACTTTTGAAAATTCCTAACTTATATTTTCATAACCACAGCTCCAAATGCAACAGATAGTCATCATGAAATTTGTCATGACATTGATAGACTATTCTGAAAACCGGAGCTTAGATTTAGAGATGTAAATACATACTTAACGACTAAAAGAGTCCTTTTTTAAATTTCCGGATATTGCTAATAAAGAAATAAGATTTCATTTCATCAGCAGATCAGCTAATATGTTTGTATGCTTAAAGTTTTTGTCGCACGCACAGAACTCGTTTATCGAGCGTCGAGACAGTTCCTGCTTTTCCAGCCTCGTTTCACAGATATCAAGTGTTTTCTCTCTTTAATGATACTTGAGTTCTAAAGACTATTCATTCAATACTAGCCAATTGAAATCATTTGTCATCACTTGAATGTGGACTTGGATATTTGCACGGGTAAAATTTGACATGTTAAACTTTTTTTGCCATTGTCTCTTTCTCGAAACGAGGAGCTCGTGGCTAAGCTATAACCGCATAAGTGATTCGATCACAGGTTAAGCTATGCTTGACGCGGTTGGTCTGTAGATGGGTGACCATCTTTGTCATAACGAGTTCCTCCGTGTTTCGGAAGGCACGTTAAATTGTGGGTCCCGGCTGTTATTCCTACATCTTTGTCAGTCGTTACAGGCAGTCAGAAGCTTGAATAAAGTCTGACAACCAGTCTAACCAAGGGGTATCGTGTTGCCCAGGTAACTGTGTTGAGGAGGTCAGATAGGCAGTCGCTCCTAGTAAAACACTGGTACTTAGCTGAAACCGGTTAGGCTGGTAGCCGACCCCAACATAGTTGGGAAAAGGCTAGGCCAATGATGATGTCTCTTTCTCGAATTGAGGTGCCCTGCTTGGAATAAAACCATACCAAATCCCATTACTAAGCAAGTGTGGTTGTTAATGAACGATCCTCGTTTATGTGTCTGGGTTTCGTATGAAGGTCTTAATTACGTCGTTTATAACGTTCCTAAACGAATGGGCGAAAAAGGCGAAACGGCCAGCGGAGCCTCAGTAAAAACTTAGTCTCTTCTATTTGTCCGTCTGACATCAGGCTGCATCTTGTGTGCATTTTTACAGATGATGTATTGTTCTAAATTTTTTTACTGTTGACTCGCAATTTACCGGCTCTAGGTTTAAATGTATAACAAATATTGTTTTTGCCTTTTTTATATACTGGATACACCGGATAATCTAGACATCTTGTCGCTATGAGAGTAGCTCAAATAACACTACTCAGGTCAAATCTACACAGGTCATCTATTTCTTTAACACTTTTTTTTTAACACAAATTAGCCTTGAATTAATTACTTGCATGTTCTTCTCGATGTAACAACAAAGTGAAAGTGCGGACGTCGTACAGAACTTACTCATGTTTTTTTTAGAAATTAACGTTTAATTAAATGTATTTAAGACTGTAATGTTCGCGTTTCTCTTTGAGATAGTTTACTTGTTGTAATGTTTTTAACATTTAAAAGATTTTGAGCCCTATTTAAATGCTTGAGAATAGGTTTTAGATTGGACTAGTCAAATGTTATAACGTTAAAGCTTTTATCAGTGTCCCATTTTGATGCGTAATGGAGTTGAAATTTCAATTTTAGTTTTGCACTTCTAAAACGTAGGCAAATGAATATAAGACATATATAGAAATTTAAATCTGTCCATTATAATGGTTTCCTTAGCTAATGTACACAACAAAAAAAAAAGAACAATTCCAGGGGCAGAGTTTAAACGAAGAAGTTTTATTAGGCCATTATCATTGACTCATACGTGCTTATAGCTGACCAGTGACCAAGATAAACTTTTGAGTTATTATAAAAATAAAATACGCTTTAGATACGTTAAATTACAGATCCAATTGCTCGATTCCAAAATGAAACAGTCCCATGGAGAAGAACCTGCAAAAAACTCCATACCACGAGTTTTCATAGGAAAGCTAACCTCTCTGAATATCTTAACATCTTCCAACATCACAATGAGACCATCAGTCACCATCCTTGAGACTGGACATTAAATCACACTAGACAATACTTCACATATAAAATTTTACTTTTATTGCATCGCAAACGTGAGCGATGAGTGATTTCACCGTACACTGCACCTTTCTCTGTTAGGGGGCAAATGTCCGACCTGGATATAAGGAAAGCTGTGTGGTTTAAATTATGAGATATGGCGGGAGAGATAAAAACGAAGGCAACAGGAAGTGAAGAATTTTGTGCGATTGGAGATTCTAAGACCCTTTCAACTTCATGACTTAATGATTCTTGGCAGCAAATTTTCTGGGTCCTTATCCAAATATTGTGCAGAGTCAGACTGTTTTTGCAGAAATGTTAGATGTAACCCACCAAAGGAAAATAAATCAGATCATGCTTTTGTGGTCAGAAAATAATAAATTATGTAACATCGGCAGATTACATAAAAAGGGGTACCCGGTTTACAAAGGGCAAAGGATGGAACATGGGTGGGTTTTAGTCAGTAAAGTCCCTTTTACCCATAACAGGAGGAGTCATTGATGATTTCCCTTTCGAAAAGAAAAAAAACGAAACTTACTTATTTAAATCCCAACGAGTACTCATATTCGACTCCAAAGAAAAATAAACTTTACAGTATATTTTTTTTACTTAGACCACACCAATTAAAGTTTACTGACAATATTTATACAAGGAAATAATAGTCAAGTATCTTTCTTCGTGGAATTCGATAAATGGTATCGTTAGAATAAGAATAGAAACTACCTCTTATTTGAATTCTGCTTGGGCTGTTGATTTTTAGGATTCCGTATCCGATAGTTTAAATTGGAACCCGATTACTGAGGGTCCGGTGTCTGAACCACCATGAACTACCATGCTGTATCTAATGAACCCTGATGTAAAGTAAAGGTCATTAATTTGAAGATGGGTATCCACAAATCACCCAAACAATTTGTTTCTCTTTAGACTATTTTTACGGTACCCTCAATCACGCAAGTCCTTGAGTGATTTCGAACTTGTTATACGTTATTTCGGAATAATCATAAATGTAATTATTTGTTTTACAGAATTAACATGTTCTCTGGGGCGCATCCTCATTGTGAATAACGGTTACCAATCTAAGTCGTGACAACGTTAAGTGCTGCAGCTTTAGCGTGTCATATTTGTCATCACTATGATGATTTTGAAGAACTTACAAATATTTACTATTTTTTTTCTGAATGCTTTGTTTTTAAACTAATTTTGGGCTTTCAGTATTAATAGTTTCTCTTAATATTAAATCTGGCTACTGAGTCTTCGGCGTCTTCAAAGCAATTTTCTGAGCAAAGTAATTTTTTTCTATAATTATAATCACTTAAAAAGCCTCAGTAGTTAAAGTCAAATCAGATTGAAAATAGTTAAAATACGTTGTAAGTAATCACAAATCTTCGAAAGCTTTAGAAACTAAGTAACTAACACTATTGAACTGAATGCCTTAGGCGTTGAATACTTAGAAGCTGATTCACAAATAATTGTGGGAAATAGAGAAATGGCGGATGGACGGAATTACAGTAAGTATTATTATCATAATGATGGTGTTGGACAAAATGAATTGAAAGATGACTATGATTAATGGGTGAATGAATTAAAAAAAACAGGAAAAAATGATTTCTATATAGGCAGGGCTTAACAGAAAATTGATATTAGCAAATAATCGTGTGCATCCGTGCTTGTTCTGAGTCTCTGAGTGTCAATGTGCACGTGATTTGTATGTTTGTGAAACCCCCGCGACACAAGGATTAAATTCCTTAAAAAAATACGTGGTCACACGGTTTGTTAGATTTTTGAAGGACGATAATGAAGAAATAGAAAAGTTTAAAGAGGACCAATATTCTCACCATCCTTCAGTATTTGTCAATGGTGACATTTGAAAACAAATGTGAAAAATCTTGAAATTCAAATTTTTGTTGGGTTATTCTCTTTAGGAACGAAATTTCTTGGTAACTATCGTTTTTAAACTGCCTGAAAATAGTGTAATTACTTGAAGAACTTTTTTTTTTTTTTGATATTAGTTTCATAGTAAGACAGGAACGTCTGCTCATTCTCATTTGACTAAAAGATTTGAGGCTATCACGAATGCTCTTTAAATAATGTTTATTTGTATTGAAGCATCTAATTGTTACATGTGATGTTTCTTTTACTAGTTTGCAAGTCTTAATTTTTTATTTTATTTTAAAACTGTAATAAACTTTTAGCTCTATAGTTTTTATTATGATTGGCAACCTATAATGAAAGAGAAACAAAAAACTTGGGTAATTCAATATTTTTTGTATTTAATGCAATTTGGAAATTTTTCGTAATTTTTGCAGAAATAACTAAACCAATGTTTTTTGTTTGGAGTACTAATTACCTTTATTTGTAACTATGAAGATAATAAAAGTACAAAACAAAGTTTGTATATTTTTATTAAAATATAACATTTAAACATCTTTGTTTACCGTTAATTATATCATTACAACGATAACTATTTAATAATGAGTATTAAGGAAGAGGTAGCTACATACACATATATAAAAATTAAGTAGGTAAGTATATAACAATTGTCAGGATACGTATACATAATTGTCTTACATAATACTTAAAAATATTAAAGCCAGGTACTGAGTATTAAATAAAAATATACATTAACAACTAAATATTGACATAAAAACGTATATACACATAAATAAAGAAGAAAATATAACGAAAAACAAAAATATGACTGAAGTAACTTAAACAACGAAACGGCATAAACGTCATTTATCGAATAATAACGCAAGTCATGACAAGACGTTAATAAATTATTAAATAAATCATTCAATAAATAACTGGCACGCACACATCCATACAAGATAAATAATACTTAAATACATTGAAGATCGGAGAAATCAGTTGAAAAGGGGCCATGGAACCGGGTCGCTAAGGTTTCTGCGCGGAGTACGCCAAGTTCTGAGCCTCGAGCGAGCGGCCCCAGCCGCCGCCGCCGTGCCCGCCCCCGCTGCCGCTGCTGCTGTACGACGAGCCTCCGGAGTCACCCCCGTACCCACTCGTGCCCGCACTGTAGTCATGGCTCGATGTGTGATGTGGGTGAGCAATCACCTCATACGTCACGTGCTTCTGCTGCGACAGCAACTTCTTCAGTCCAATGATCGCTGACAACACCAACGCGAGCTTTCCGATCAGCAACGCCTTTCCTGCAATCAGCGCTATGGCGCCAATAGCCAACGGCATCAACGCCATCATCTTGAGAGCCACCGCGGCTATCAGCGGTCCGAGGATCTTGGCCGCCTTCTTCTTCTTCCCTCTGCCCTCACTGACTTCATTGTCCTCAGTGAACGATGACACAGTATCTTCGAGCGCGCGTCCTGCACTTGACACCGCGTCAATCACATCGGAACCTTTCACTTCAACTCTCAAGGAATGCGTCTCGAAGTAACTCTTCAACCGTGAAACAGGATCTAGAGCTCTCGGTGCTCCTGTGTCTGTGGGGACGTCAGCTGACTTGACGACGGTGACTCCATCGCTGAGGGAGAAGGACTCCTTCTGTCCGATCATCTTGTCGACGAACGAGAAGAATTTGTACTTGAGGCATGTTGTGGATTCCTTCCTGAGGCAGTCGGTCAGGCCGTCGATGTCGTTGTCCGTGTGGCCCGAGTCTTGGGCTGGGAGCGCGTGCGCGACCGCGAATAAGAGCAAGACAGTCGACCGTCTCATCGTGAATGTAAGCTACATCTGCGCGCCCGCATCGCGCACGATCCTATATAGCCTCGAGCAAGTGTGGCAGCCACCAAAATGGACTTTCTCAGTCTGGAAGTAAAAGTCCAGGTTTCATAACGAAAGCCTTGTGCGGTCATTGTAAAGGTCGTGAACTTGGGATGCGGACTTTTGGTTTACTAAGTAGGTCATATACTTTTTGGGACCTAGATTAGTTTAGTAGGCTAGTCTAGTGCATTTCGTGTGAAAGTTCAATGCGTTTTTTAATTGTTATTGTTGTCTTGGGAATTAGCGGTTAACGGTTAGGATATGTGCTTTTGTTAAATATCTTGATGAGAATGTTTTATCAAGGTAGGTTGTATGATTAAAATGTTTTAATCTTAATGTTTCGTTTTTTAAACCTTGGTCATTCGTCTCCACCCCTTAACTATTAAATTGTGCAAAGTTTAAACAAGAACAGAGTACATATTTTGCATTTTTCTAAGTTGAACCGAAAGTTCTTAAAAATTAAGCTTTCTGTAATTAAGGCTCTCATTATTAAAGATGAGTAAGCACTTTGACTCAAAGATGAAGATGATCTCAGAATCATCCATATTTTGACTTTTCTAACAGTATATTTTAATATTACAGATATAACATGAAAAACAATATAACTAGGCAATAAATACATATTTGTAACAAATAATGGATCTCAAAATAATATAATTCACAAAATTATACAACAAGTTGTAATATTTATTATAAATTTAAATAATTTGTGTCGTCTGGCACTGACAGAGATAGTTAATGAGGTTTGTATATTTTAATCTACATAGTTATTTGAAGAGTTTTGTATCATAGTGGCCTACCGGGATCTTTGATCTATATTTGACAATTTTATTACTTTTCAATACTTGTAGCCTATTAATAAAAAGCTGACATACGCTGGAAATAATTACTTACTAATTCCTGAATACTTTTTAAAATACACTTTAGCTGTGCATCACAGGATATAAGTTTTTTTGTCTTAAAACAACCTAGTGTCGTGGGATTTTGAACTAACATTCAAGTCACATGCACAAAGATACCCAGAACATACCATGTGGAACTATGTCACATGAAGTCTCTACTTTACACAATTTAGGGTTTTCAATATCAAGATATCAAACAAGTTTGGAATCATCGAGATTTTTATACATGTATACTAAACAGTGTTTGCAGACAAGTTTGCTTATGCCTTCCTATAGGGCGTAGAAGTATAATGAATCAAAATATCTCAAGCATCTATCCATAGAACAAGTTTCTGTGAGCCATTCCTAGCCTGGAAAGTTAGAAAGTCATTGATTTAGTCAATGGAGGTGTATTACTAAATTACTGTACCTAAATTGACGCTTGTCCCTTGCATTTTTCTTGAACATAAAAAAACTACAGGTTCCGTTCTCATATAGGCTAAAAATAAACAAATCGGTTGGGTGACAAACTCATGACCGTAGCCACTTTTGCATAAACTTGATCTGTTTGCACTTTTTAGAATTTGTTGTTCTAAAGACAGAAAAAATACGTCATCTGTGATATTTTAACTGTTAAGCTATGAAGGTTCATGAGATACGTATCATACAGCCTGGTGAGGGTTGGACAGGCAGAGAGATTAACAGACGGCCAGACAGTGGAGCCTTATTAATAGGGTTCTATTTTTACATTTAGGTTACGGAACCCTAAACTATTGAACCCTAACAAATGGTTATTGAAGTTAAGATGAAATTAAAAAAGTGTAAGCATGAGTCATCATCATCATCATCATCATGATGAGCATGAGTAGCAGGAAATAATCGAAGATGCATTTTCCACAAATATTAAGTAGCGTGATAGAATTTATCAAACAAATTATACATTTTATACCTTGATGTTCGGAAATAAAATGCAAGATACAACCATCAAGATTCGTAAAGTCACTAAATTTTATTTATCAATTATGGAATTCCATACAAAGTCATTACCTTACTCAGATGCACTTTCATTTTTAGGATCTTGATGAACCAGGATATAACTTTCATTGCTTAGTCATAAATTCCTTCGTGTACTAAAACGGATGAGAGTAAGTACTTGGTGTTAGATGGTAAGTATTTGGCGTTAGATGGTAAGTACTTGGTGTTATAATAAATTGCCAGACTTTATTAAAACCACTGAAACATTAGCTACTTTTAAATACAAACTTAAAAAAACTACCGATACAGAAAGCATATTATACAATTAATGAATTCTTTAATGACAAATGTCTGGACTGAAATTTATTTAATGGTATTATGATAATGAAAAGTGTTAGTTATTGTTTAATGTATTTATCTGTAATGTAGTGGTAATGAATATTATATTGCCTTGACTATTTTGTACACTTGTCATGACGATTTATATTATTGTTATTTTTATTTATTTTATTTCTTTTTTTGACATCAATTAATTCAGTGACAAATGTTTTTGACTAAAATTTATTTAATATGACGTTAATGATGCAATAATTATGACAAATACCAATTGATTTTCATACTTAATTTATTTTCTCTAATGGTTATTATGTTACTTTAATGATTTCATTTTGTTTTTCTTTTGACATGTAATTGTAAATTTTAAAGATTGTACACCACATGGGTATGTTACAGTGATACTTTGTTATAACACTAATTTTAAGAGCTGAATTTCTAAGTAAGTACTTGGTGTTAGATGGCAAGTACTTGGTGTTAGATGGTAAGTACTTGGTGTTAGATGTTGACAGAAGTTGCGTGGCCTCTAAAAAACATATGATTTCAAAAAATCACAACTTATATCTTCTATCCACGCGGACGAAGTCGCAGGTAACAGCTAGTACTTATTAAATGCTATATATAAAGGATGAAAATATCAGAGGAGGTGAAAACAATTATAGAAATAGTTAGTGTAAAAAATAAACGTTCAAGTTGAAGCACAGCTACTACCATGTTTATTTTTAAATGGGATCCATATTGCGGCTCTTTATGCTTATCATTTATTTTTCCTATGTTGTCCCTAGAACCTATATTGGGTTGACGACCTACATTTGAACTAGTTGTACATAATACTTGACATAAAATAAAGAACGAGCTTTTATCAAATATCTAAACGTTATATCTTTAGAGTTACACAGTGAAACTGGTTGCTGTAATTCAAATACGAATTCTATACGATTTTACTTTTCAATAATTGTATCCATACTTCTTTCACTTTCATTCCAAAGCTTTACACACTCACGATATCCATTCACGTTATTATTAATACGTTACTTCTTAAAGCCCAAATCATGCGATACAATGCATGCAATCAGGCATCTTGTTTCTGTACCCAAATCCTCATCTCGAAGATTCACGAATATTCACAAACCCTTTCACTTTTCGTTCAAAAGTTCATCGACTCTTCAATGTTATTTTTTTCTTTTTTTGTGTACTCTGAATGAACGTACAAATACAGTGTGTGGTCAAATATCATCGTATCATGTAGTACATGCATTAAATTGTTTTCTTTTCATTTTGTTGGTTTTAGACAGTTTTCAGTCTTGTTTTTTTATCAAATGTCTTTTCTTGACCTTTCGTGGGATTTTCATGTTTAAAAGTTTTTAATAGATCATCTTTTTAGCTGCTAGGTGTAGCTGACTTACAACGCTTACATGACAGTTGTGAGGTTTCCTGTTAAATCTAGAATAATCTGCAACTTCTCGAAATTTCAAGCTAATTTTCAGATTTCATTTTAATTAATCCAGATCAAAACCCTAATAATGTAACACTTCCCGTGATACTAAAACAAACCTGTTCCTCATTACACGATCATCATGACATGAGGCATTACGCTTTGTAGTATCATCACAAAAATTGTTACCTTTTTTCCATAATTACAGCAGTGATTAACCCACCTCGGTTATCGGTTGATCGACACAGCCTGTATAATGTGTGTTTTTACAAGATTGTACGTTGAGCTCGTGATGTTAAGGGTCATAAGAGAAATGTTTTATTGCAATGCTTAGGTGGAAGTTATAAGTCATGCTGGTGGCGGAGCGGTTGAATTTAGATCGTTATTTTTGTGACAAGAATACAAAAGTTTTTTTTTACGAATTGTATCTATTTTTTCATGGAATCCGTCCATTAGTAGTGATTTTTATGGGAGATTGCAAAAAAAATTGTGTCCATCATATGATACGAAAGGTTCAAAATCCTTATTATTTTCTTTCTCTGTGTGTATTTGAATATGTGCTCTACTCAATAATAATGCCCCACTGAGCGTAGTCCTTATGCTATATACACACAAAACTACAACACTAATATACAAACTAACAGTACTATAAATTCAATAATGCACTATTTATATCAAAGCAAAATCAGGAGACCAAGGCTAACGCGAGAACTAAATCAGATAGCACATAAGCTTAATAGTCACGAGCCAAGTCCAAATTAATGCAGATAGGCAAATCACGGCCATTTTACCTAGATCCCACAAGATAAAGTAACTGCGATCGCTACCATCGTTCAATGCGACGTAGATTAATACCTACACATTTGTTATATTATTGCAATGAATGATTCTAAGATAAATACCCATATACTAATGTCTGGTGAAATCGTATGGATGCTTTCCTACTTGTAACAGTTGCAAAAACATTATGAGTGGACCATGAGTGCTTATGTTAGGAAGTGGATTTAAAAGAGCTTGTGATATTATTTTATTTGTTGGTCTTAAAAAAATTGATTGGCTTATTTAAATGAATGTGAATTTTCTCTTGTGCAAAAGTGAATTGAATATTGACATGTATTCCAGTCTTAGTAGGTTCGTTAAAGTATTTACATGAGTAAATTCTTTAACTAAAAAAAAAATGAAATGAAACAAAAAATGTTTTTTTTAGTGTTAAGCAGATAAGGAGAACTGGACTAGTCCTTATAACGTTTTAAGACCAACAAAAAGATCTTACAATTTCGATCCCCATCAAAGTCAAAAAAACGGGAGAGACAGTGAATAACAACAGAAGAGAAGAGACAGAGAAAATAATGAATCCAGAAGGATTCATTCTTTTTCTTCAGTAAAGTTAGGTCTAGTTAAATGGCCATTAGTATTAGGCTCTAACGCTTATACGCGAAATGCCTCATCTACTTCCGAACCCGCAGTGACATTACTCATTACTGCATACAAACAAACACGAGCTCAATCATTAACACATCTCCGCTAAACATTATGTGAACACGGCAGTACTAACCAGTTAACCTTACCATGTTACGCTAAACAGCTGTTATATAAGTTTTGACAGGTTCTGCAGCTTCGGCGAGTCTAACTTGATTGGTCACGGATGACGTGAGCTCTGTTTTGGACCATTGTTTACTAAAAAGCGTGAATTCTATTTACGTTTTGTGTGATGGAGTATTTATGGAGGCTTGTCTTGTTTGTTTCTTGAATGGAAGGAGCTCTTATATAAGAAGTGGGTTGTTTTTTTTAAGTCTTTTTGAACTTAATATTACTTGGAGATATTTGTTTATTCCTTATTACCTTACTCGTATTTCTTTATCCTTTACGATGTATGCTTACTAGAAGATCAATGAAATACAGAAAAGATATCCGATGGGAACGTTTTCTTTTCCAGTTTTAATATCCAGAACTCAATTTTCTTCCATAGTGTCCCGAGATTTTATTTCACTCTGCAGCACTCTTACTTCTTTTCCTAGTCCTGACATAATAATTCAAAAGTATATTGGACTAGAGCAAGCTGGGGTTAAATCCTCGAGTCTAGACGTAACTTTTAAAGTTCCACTGAAATAGGGGAGGTTCGTGCCCAGCACTGGGAGGACAAATACTTTGGAAGATAAAGTTAAGTTATTGGACCAACGATATCCGCAAACAATAATATCAAACACAGACGACAAATTCACAACAAAAAAGCCACCATCGAAAACAAAAGTAAACTTCCTTCCCATAGGAATGAAGCTACTGAATCCCAA
Source organism: Trichoplusia ni (assembly GCF_003590095.1). Taxonomy (NCBI): domain Eukaryota; kingdom Metazoa; phylum Arthropoda; class Insecta; order Lepidoptera; family Noctuidae; genus Trichoplusia; species Trichoplusia ni. The sequence goes on from NC_039478.1 coordinate 20,384,778, forward strand.
AGAAAATTCTCAACAATTATGACTGTTCACAATACATTGCTCTGGTCCCCTTTATCGTTCACACGGCGATATGGGACCGTTGTTATGAGGTGTATGTCAGTGGCACGGCCGAGTTTGTGGAAGATATTCTCAATGAGGTATGCGACCGAGTTGTTAGGTGATCTTGATGATGGTAATGTAGGCGGAGGATGGCATGGTAGAGCTATATGGAGGGTTAATTAGAACGTCGGTGAATATTGGATTAAGGTTTCTTGTGATGGTGCTGAATGGAGAATAGAACTGATAAATGAAGTAGTATGCGTCATGTAATGGAAGCTGATATGAATGGTCGTACGTTTAAATTAAAAATTTAATGATGTAAAATAAAGACGTGTGTTGAAATTAGGAGCCTCTTTTGATGTCACTTTTGACTAGGTACCGTTACCTAAAAGTTTATCTAAGGGATTTAGATTTGGTCGAGATACAATGCTTTTAATTATCACACCTTCAATTTCAAATGACTTTTAGGGCAGGAGGTTTCAATTGAGCTGTTTTTTGGTTACCTTACAACATCAGACTGCATGAACTGAGTTTGGAGTTTCTGTTCTTATTTAACGTGAAATAGCTTTATTTTTAGTCAAATAAGTGGTTATTTGAAATCGATTGCATATTTTCCTTGTTAAAAATATTATTCATATTTATATATCACTGCAGTCAACCTACCATGTGTCATTGCTCACATATGATTCCAAAACCCTCTATTTCTAACACTTCAGCATAACAGCTGTCCTATCCAACAAACAGTTTCCCACTGATTGACTTAAATAAATACAGCTTACCATCGTCAGCGTAAGTACCCTTAATGGCTACACCTCTCATTTGCGCACATTAAATGTGACGAGCGCCCGCCCGCAACATGAAGGCTCTCAGTGAGAGTGGGTGAAAGCATATAATATACGCAGGTTAAATAATACCGGATCGGATCCGTTCAGGTACGTACCAACTCCTCAAAGTAAGACTTGCGGTTGTGGAAAAGGGATGGAGTTATACGATGTTTAGAGTCCCATCTCGCTTGACATAATAATTATGTCAATATTATTAATTTAAACTAATATTATTGCAACTGTAGAAAAGAGTTGCATCTCAACATTGTGTATTGTACTGTGTCGCTTCTACTCGCGAGACTTTAAGAAAATTATTGTAGTCTGATTCTGAATCATTTAAATTAAACGTCTGCATTCATACAGTGCGAAACATTTACCCATGTTTGCTGACTAAATTCTTTACAAACGTGAGTTTTGCCAATATTCTTACAATAGAATAAGTGTAATTAATTACCATTTGTCAAAGGACACAATATGAGATACGAGGTTCACGACTTAAGGAGCTTTCTGAAGCTAAGTGGGATCTTCTGATGTTTGAAAATGATCATCCATAGATGAAATTACTGTGACTAGTTTGCGAGCTTAACCTTTGTAACTGCACAATCAAAATTGAGATATTTCCTCCAACACACTGGCCAAAAATAGCATGTTCAAGATGAACTCTAACGATTCTCGATTACGTGACATTACGGCCTTAGAAAGTTTTTTTTTAAGCGAATTCACACGAAACATGTTGAAATTTTATCGCTATTGTGAAGCGGAGATGAAATTTTTTGATATTGTTCGAATTCGTCGTGGAAACGAATTATTATGGTTGTTAGGAGGCACGCTCTTTTGTTTTCGTTTAATACCTACGTTTGCTGATAGATTAATAGTGCGAAAGTTTTTTTAACCTTGAGTGTAACGAAAACTGAGGAGATGGTATTTTTTGCAGTAGTTTCCTCAATGTTTTTTTTTTATTAGATTTTTTTATTACACCCAGAGCAAACATTCGTAGATCACATAAATATATGCCCTACAACCATGGAACCTACGACATGTCGCGTTCAGCATGATGACTATACCACTCAGCTATCCATGCAGACTTATTAGAAACTAGCTGTTGCCCGCGACTGCGTCCGCGTGGTTAGAAGATATAAGTTATGATTTATAGCTGCTCTGTTTTTTCCACTTTTTCCATTGTATCTTCGCTCCTATTAGTCGCAGCGTAATGGTACATAGCCTAAAGCGTTAATGGATGAATGGCCTATTCAACACAACAATTTGGACCAGTAGTTACTGAGATTAGCGCGTTCAAAAAAATCAAACTCTTCAGCTTTATATATTAGTATAGATTGTAATGCTTACATACAGCAGGGTGAGTTAAAGTCGTGGAACGCAAAGACTCCGACGCTTTGTTTTGGCCCTGCAGAAGTGGAATCCAGTTCTGAAATATTGATTTCATTCCTATAAAATCCACAAAGGACTCCACACGATAGACTACTGCACCAAATAAACAAACCCACGACATTGAACTTCATTACGTAGTACCCAAAAACTCATAACTTGTGAGGTGCGAGTAACTTACCATGTGTAAACAAATATTAGTTCCGCATAACACCTGCGGCCCTACGGTGTGCCAAGCTGTGCTAATCAGGCCTTCATAGTCATGCCCTTGTGGTTTTATAACGCACTGAGAAAGTATGGTAATGAAGATGTAAAATATGTAGTCAGTACTTTGTATTGCGTACTTAGTGTCATATTTTAAACAAGAAATGTTGCTTGTGTTACAGTGAATCGTAGCTTGTTGTGGAATGCGAGATGCAGCTAACCAGCAAAATAGTGGGTCGTTTTGCTTCATAAAAGCTTATCTAATATGCATTCAACTTTATTTAGCCTTGGGAATTATTTTATTTGGAGGTTTTTTTTTTAGGGAATCAGAAATCATCTCGTTCTTTTCCGTAAAACGATCTATATTTTTTACTGATGGACTAAATTTACGAGTTTACCGCAACAATAAGTTCCAAGACTTCTATAGTAAAACTAATTCAGCAACATGTTTTTATCGTCAGTTTATTCTTTGTCAAAGGCGTCATAGTATTCAGCTAAAGGAAAAAAGAAACGTTGATGATGCTAAATTCCGAACTGCGTTATTTAACAAACAAAAAGTTAAATAACTCTGTAAATCAAGTTCAAACCAACAATAGGCCTAGAAAACTTCTACAGAAAACAAATGCGCATCTATCCAATTATTTCTATTGCCATTATTTATGTATCATTGAAAGTCATACAGATCTATTGTTGTGTCATGTTTTTGCTTGTCACAGCAAATCTTTAGCAATTAATTGGCAGTTTTTGAGTAGTTTGCTTGAAAGGGAAACGGTAAAAGTGTTTACGAAAGTATTGAAATAGATGATTGGAAAAGATGGTTATGACTGGCTCATGTTGAATCGTTCTAGTAATGTAATTTGATAATTATTTAAGCCCTTGATGCGTTTATTGCAGGTAGGCATATATAAAATATAACACCAACGTATATTTGTCGTATTGCTGGGCACAGGCTATTAGGGAGTTTTGAGCATTTGACCACCATGCCATGGGCTGCTGGTTGAAGATTTCAGATCCTAATGAAAGCAAAAACAGAACAGATTTCACGACATTTTCCTTTACTCTTTGTCATTCATGTCTTAGAATAATTAAAATTTGATTTAATATTGTATGAACTTATTTATTAAAAATACATTTCATATCGAAATGGTTTTTTTTTATTATAAATTACGAAATAATAGTCAAAAGCATATTTAACATTATCTCATACGACATTTTCAACCCAGGGAAGACGATATTGTGACCTGTTTCTTATACATTTAGTATATTAATGCAGGAGACCATTTTTTTATTGGACTCTACTTGAAAATAATTCAAAAACAGTGAAACCTTTTTGAACAGCTACTTATTAAGTGGCCGGAAAGTGCAAAGGATAGAGAGGTTGGGAAGGAGAAAGGGGGAGAACTTTGCCCAGCAGTGGGATCGAAAACAGCCATATATGAAAAAAAGATCATCCATGCTTTTCTCAAAATAATTGATTGCTTTAATAAACGCCTTATTTCCGTGAAACAAAAGGTCTCAGATTAAAACCATCATAATTACTATGTCTAGACAAAGTTAACATCTATAACTGTTTCTTTGTCTGAGGTTAGGCGTATCTCACGACCCGCCGATCCGTTACTCAGATTACATAGAGAAGCTACTGTACACCTTAATTTGTTTAACATTGGAAGGGTCAACACTTTCGATGTCATTTCAGTAGTCAAACACAGCACGTGTTTGACTACTGGGGTTTGCTGGGAATTTGCTTGCGTTGGTACCGATTATAGGAGGAAGACGTTATGGATTCAATGTTGTTTTGGGATTTTAGGTAAATGGTATCACGAATTGATAATTGAATGAAACTAAGAATACAAAAATATTTTTTTGCCGTATTTCGCATGCTTGGATTTGTATGCACGAGATGCAAGTTCGATTCCAATGTAGAAGATGTACTAATGTGACTTTTTCAAAGTCATAAGTACACGAAACTACTGACTATCGGTGAAGAAAAACATAGATTAGATTAGAATAGAATATTCTTTATTGTACACCATGGTGAGGAAACCTGAATCACTAAATATTGGAATCTGAAATCACCAACCCGCAGTAAGCTAGCGTGGTAATGAATGCTCAAACCTTCCCTATTTCAGCAGTGAGACCTATACAGGCTGGTTCTGTTCGGCTGTATCTTATAGACAGTGATAAATAGAATATGTATTTTCTTACGTACGATTATATTGTATGTGTTTTTGTTGATAGTATTCCGAATAACACTTGACCAGCTTTTTATTAAAGAATCTCCTTCTCTACTCGTAGCAAATTATTCATATTTACCTCTTATAATGCTATGGTATATAATTTACCACCGCGGGAATAATCTACAATCTATTCTTCGTCCCACAATGTGTAGGTGACCTAACCTTGTTAGATCGGATAAAAAGTAAACAATAGACGCATCGTTATATTTAATTTGGATGAGAAACTTCAGTTTTTCTTGAAATCTGAATCAATACAATGTTTGTGGAACTTTTTGTTTTACATCTTCTGATGACTCGTGGCTATGTAAGTCAAGTCGCGCTCGCTGCGGTATGTCTGTAGATGGATGATCATTTTGTAAATATTTTAAGCAGAAGTTTTGAAACGCCGTTACGTTTATGTAGAAACTAATATTTTCTAAGCACTAGTGAGAAAACTATAAATACCAGGCATTTTCAGTTAGTTATTTTAATTAAATACAAAAAACCGAAAACTCAGACAGGACTTGAATTAAATCCCGACTTTACGCGCCATTCGCTTTACCACATAAGCCATTTGGGTTAGGTAGGTAAGTTAGGTAGCCCAAGAATTTGAATTAGTTCATTGCAGCGCATTTATTAAAATATTTAATAACGATATTTATTGCTTGCTTCCAATTTCGTTCGCCTCGTAATACTACGTAATACCAATTTTCAAAAATTCAAATTTCAATTTAAAAAAAAAAACCGAACTTAAAACCCAATTTTGTCCTCAAACAGATTCGGACCTTTTTACTATTCATTAAACTTGACCTCATCGCTAACCACTGAAGAATTTGTATATTTACCCACGAAGTGTAAAAACTGTGTCACATACTACACTTAATAGTTTCGTCACGACTTTTGTCTTCACTTGCACTCATTTCACTTTATCTTTGAATTCGGCTTTTGTTTTATTTTTATGTATGTTACGTGTTAACGCTGTATACAGTCGATAATGATGGAATAGGGATAAGTAAATTGGGTGGCTTTTTGTATTATTGGATGAGAGCTTGGTAGCATGGGATAAGAATGTTCATGTCTTGTTGCATATTTTGAATAGTATTTGCTTCTTCGTTTTTTTTTCGTGATTAGTGTAATTTTTCATTTCATGTCCAGCTTAAAATAGCCAGGCAGGCTTTTTTATATCCCTAAAATTGATGGGAGAGTCTGGGGGCAATATGGGTCGATAACATAGTAAAGATCTCGGGTCGAGTCTGGATGGGAAATGGGGAGGCCTATGCCCAGCAGTGGGAGGACAAGGCTGTGGATGATGATGATGAAAAGTGAAAGCCCTTTTTTACAAGTGGCAACGTATATACGATATGGGACGATATGGGATTATAAGGTAGTCGCTTGGAGTTTAGCGCGACCCATCTTTTTCCAAACCTCGAGTACCGTGCTTAACCTCAGGATATTTTGATACAAATAAATAAATATTAACCTCTATTTACTTTATTTTGAAAGTTTTAACACTTTATACACTTGACAAGTTAAACACATCGACGCGTGCGGTTTGTGTGTTTCTAGGTAAATTGTACGCACTTTCCATGTAAATTACTGCATTAAAACATTTTATGTGAAACAGTGATCATGGTCTATTTTATATGGTTTAGCTCGTTATGTTCCCACCAGTGGGCTAACGCTTCTTTAGGGAGAAGAGAGCTAAGGGAATGTTACTGTGTTAATATACTAGTTGATAAGAACAAGAAAATGTTGCATGCCATCAGGCAGAATGTATAAGGCTTCTTATCAAATGCAACACCTCAATGTATCTCCTGCACTCTATGCAAATAAATAAATCTATTCTATTCTATTCCATTTGGTAGTGAATGCGGTTCTGTTCAGATATGTAATAATATATTTCATCAGTTCACCACTAGGTTCGTTAATATTTGGGTGCGATTTTCGCAAGGGAATAATATTTTTGAACCTAAGTATTGACTCTTTAAATTGATCTTGTATGTGATTTGAATGAAATCCCCAAACATGATGAGGGCATCATCAAAAACATTATAAAAAATTACATAAAAATCTAAAGTCTTAAATCATAATAAACAAAGCATAATTTTATTACAGTTAATAAAGAGTTGTTAACCATAGAGTTTCTATCATTATCATAGATACGATCATAAACAATTTAATTCCGGAAGCAGTCGCGTCGGCACCAAATAATTACGGCTTACCATAGATGAAAGAGTTGGCTTTTACTAGAGTTCCGGTTACATAATTTTAATTAATCAATTAAACAGTGATTATTAGTCATTTTAGGATCTAAATTAAAATAAAACCTTTTTACTTTTTTAACCATTCGAGAAGATTATGGTGGTACACAGATTAGGCGAGGCTTGATACGGTCGATCTGTGTATAGGTGGCCAGCTATGTAATAACTAAGCCTCCGTGTTTCTTAAGGCACGTAAAATGTTTGGTCCCGGCTGTTGTTTATACATCATTGACACTCGTTACGGGTAGTCGTCAAAAGCTAAAAAGTCTGGGCAAACAGACTTACTAAGAGGTTACGTGTCTTGACCACGCAACTGAGTTGTGAAGGGTTAGATATGCTGTCGCTCTTTGTAAATTACTGGCACTGCATCCTATTAGACTAGAACCCGATCCCAATCTCACTGGGAAAGGCTAGAGTGATGATGAGAAAATTTTTTGAACAAACATTTGTAAATAAATCACAAAAATCCTCTCGCATGCGAGGATCGAACTCGAAGCACAGTCGATTCCGGGCAAGATGGCCTACCGCTCGTCTATCCAAGCAGTTCTCATCAATTCGAAATAAGCCTTTATTACTCTTAATGCGTTCACATTACTTCTGAATTCCGTATCATTACATCTGCGAAACTAGCCTACAATCAGGCGTCGCTAAAGGCTAGAAACGACCACATTCCTACCGTGTTTACTGGCTCAGTAAGTAAATGCTGACATGGCGGCTATATAGAGCTAGGTTTCTAATATAAGAAGGCCAATGTTACTACCGGCTGAGTACTGCCGTGTGCAAAGGTGTTATGAAGCTTTTGTTCATTATTGACTTTATAGATTGGTGACATAAAATCTTAAAACGATTAAGATTTGCTGCATTCGGATATTTACTTTTTAATTGATTAGTTTTGTTGGTGATATGGAAATGAAACACTCATTTCCTTTCACAGAAACTTAAAGTATATTCGTAGTCCTTCTAATACGAATACGTTTTCAACTAATTTAATGTCTTCTTCATTCAAAAAATACGCTCATTTGTACCTAACCTATCAAAACCAATATACAAGTCCACAAAAATCCAAGGATTTTTAACTAAACATCTAATAATCCAACATACAATCACAATAATTCTTGTAAACTAGAAATTTAAAAAACCATTACCAAGCAGTGAAATTTAAGGCAGACTTTAAAAACATGAAGCATGAACATATTCTCTCGACTGTACCAAACAGACTTGATCGTTCGTCCGTCTAAGAACGCTTCTCACATAATTATTCCTTCCTCTGCTTACCGCAGGATGTCCGGCTCTCGCGAAAACTTTGTTCACCTTATAAGTTTAATATCAAACCAGGCTCGTGAGGAAATCATCGATACTTAGAAGATAGTGATTAGCAGTTTCCTGGTTACAATGTATGTAACACTTTACTTATATTTTTCTTAACCACTCCCAAGCTAAGGAATTTAAATTCTTAGGACTTTAAGGTTTTATAAAAAAAATTGAACACCTGCACAAAGAACAAGCATTCGTTCATCACACAAATAAAGAACTTTCATAAAATAATCCAGAATTTTGTCTCGTTTAATGTCCAAATCTTAATAAAACGTCTGTTTCCTCACAAAAATCCTTTATTCGAACCGTTTTCTAGTTACTTAATAATCCATGATAGAACCTAATTCGCGTA